>NC_088687.1:106379393-106682423 GCF_028017835.1 Emys orbicularis
GGAGGTGGATTCAAAAGATTAATGATTCCTTGGGTCTATGAAATCTATCTAAATGATCTCCAGAGGCTAGAGAAAGTTTCAGGATATTTAGTATATATTGGTTCAACTACAGATAAACTTTAATATGGGGAAAATTACAAGAATAAATAGCTTAATTTCAAAGACCAAATCCTTTTTCCTTATTCTTGTGGATAGTCTTATTGACTTGGGTTGACTTCAGTGGGACTTTTCAGATGAACAAGGTAAACAGGATTGACCCGAAATTATCAAGCTTTTAACAATAATGTAGTTCATTTTTTCTGTAGATGCTGAGATCTTGCTCGCTAGAGATTTAATTTCTGATGTTCTGGAGCAAACACTTCTAGTTTTAAATGCATTAACTGGTTGAAATATTTCTGTTGCTCTACAAGGGGATATGCAATAAAATTGAAAGGTGGCAAATTTAAAACTGACGAAAGGAAATATGTTTTCACACAGTGAACAATTAGTCTTTGGAATTCATTCCCACAAGATACCATAGGACCACAATAGCAGTCCGTCTAGTCCAATATCCTGTCACCAACAATGACAGCTTCTTCATTCTTCAGTGAGAATGCAAGAAAACCTACAGCAAGCAGCCATGGGATATCCTGCCTCCAGGGAAACTTCCTTCCTAGCCCTAACCCCCCAGAGTTGGAGGTTAATTTATGCCACTTAATATTTTCCCGCAATTTAGGAGGCTTTTAGCAACAGTGTACATCAGTCCCTCCTATTCTCTACCTGTGGCACATAATAGTCTAATCTCCTGTGGGCTGTAATATTTTGGTCTCATTTCGGTTGTTGGATTTAGTGTATGGGTACTGGGTGGTGTTGGTGTCCTGTGACATACGGGAGATCAAATTAGATGATCTAGTGGTCCCTTTTGTCCTTAAACTCTATGACTTTCTGTGGGTTTATATCCTTTCCAAAGCTCAAGTTTATTTCTTTTAATAATTACTATTGTAACTCTGGATATTCGTGTTATATATTTAAGAATCTTGCTAAACTCTTAACCTCAGTGATATCTTACGGTAGGCACTCAATGTCTTACAGGATTGGACCAATATTCAGCTATATCAAAATTGCATGTTTCAAGTGTTACTAGACTATATAAAAAATCACTAGAAAAAAAATCCAAAACTTTTTTTGGTTTACTACACCACATATAGATCTCAACACAAAATATAAATTAAAATAAAACTATATTTAACTACATTAGTTTGGTTCTCCCATAACTTGAGAAATACACACACATATTATACATGTTTGTTTTTAATTCCAAAAAGATTTTAACAAATTACTTCTAGGTTAAGAGCGTTTGTCTGAGAAATTTCAGCACACAGTGGATTTATAGGCTTAGTCATACAATGCCTGAAAAAGAGGGTTGATTAAGAAAGAGTAAAAAAACCCAACAACCTATAATGACTGTAGCATGTGGTGCCATAATATCATATTTCCTTTGCAGAGAAGTTTATTTTTGAACATTATGACCTTATAGTCCCATTCTCAGTGACAGTGATGCTAATCCATTCCAGTAGAAAGAAGTCTAATGTTAAAAGGCCCTAAACATAATAAAATAAAATAAAATAAATCACTGCTTTTGTGATTATGATATAGTGCAAGAAGGGAGGAAATGTGTTATGCACTTTTACAGAATAAAATATGCTTTTCTGCATATCATGAAACTCTTTTTCCCCCCTGCAGGTGACTCGGTCGCTCTCTACTCACTCCACAGAGATATGAATAATGTCTAAAGCATGGTGGAATTGGAAGGCAAAAAAGGCATTCAGAAGTTGAGCTTGGAAAAAATTGTGTATTCATGAAAAGAAGAAACTCTTTGAAAATAGAAGCAGTAACCTTGAGCTGCAGTTATTTTGTATCAGCCAGCTATGAAAAAACTTGTTGGGGATTCAGAAATTATTTTGCTATTCCTCAATAATAAGTAATGATTGCTTGAATAAAGTCATCCTATATGCATACATACAAGCATATGCACTGGGGGCCGGATTCCGTTCTCCTAGATACCTCAGTGTAAATCCAAAGTAACTTCACTGAATTTGGTATAAATAAGACCAAATTTTCTCACACAGAGACAGAAGCCAGTTGCAGAGGCTGTGACAGAAATTACAGCCAATCTACATACAGAAACATCAATACTATGTTTCCAAGTTATTTCTCTTAGTTAGATAAACACATTAACCTAACCTCTGCCTCAGCCATCACCAATATACTACAGAGTGAAAAAAGTCCCTTCCAGTAGATTCATTTGAAGGCCAGAATGGACGAGAGGAATCATCTGACTTTCTGTATAACACAGTCCACATAATTTCATCCAGTAATTCCTACATCAATCCCATTAATTTGTGGTAGAACTACAGAATATCTTTAAAAAAAGAAATAACATTGTATTGGGGTTTTAGTAGATGGAGGGGAGGAAGTGATGCTGTGACCCCCTTGCACGAGCTTGCAATGCTAATAACGTGTTATTCCTTGACTTTAGCAAAGCTTTTGTTACGGTCTCCCACAGTATTCTTGCCAGCAAGTTAAAGAAGTATGGGCTGGATGAATGGACTATAAGGTGGATAGAAAACTGGCTAGATCATCGGGCTCAATGGGTAGTGATCAATGGCTCCATGTCTAGTAGGCAGCCAGTATCAAGCGGAGTGCCCCAAGGGTCGGTCCTGGGACCGGTTTTGTTCAATATCTTCATTAATGATCTGGAGGATGGCGTGGACTGCACCCTCAGCAAGTTTGCAGATGACACTAAACTGGGAGGAGTGGTAGATATGCTGGAGGGTAGGGATAGTATACAGAGGGACCTAGACAAATTAGAGGATTAGGCCAAAATAAATCTGATGAGGTTCAACAAGGAAAGTGCAGAGTCCTGCACTTAGGACGGAAGAATCCCATGCACTGCTACAGACTAGGGACCGAATGGCTAGGCAGCAGTTCTGCAGAAAAGGACCTAGGGGTTACAGTGGACGAGAAGCTGGATAGGAGTCAACAGTGTGCCCTTGTTGCCAAGAAGGCTAACGGCATTTTGGGCTGTATAAGTAGGGGCATTGCCAGCAGATTGAGGGATGTGATCATTCCCCTCTATTCGACATTGGTGAAGCCTCATCTGGAGTACTGTGTCCAGTTTTGGGCCCCACTCTACAAGAAGGATGTGAAAAAATTGGAAAGAGGGCAACAAAAATGATTAGGGGGCTGGAGCACATGACTTATGAGTAGAGGCTGAGGGAACTGGGATTGTTTAGTCTGCAGAAGAGAACGAGGGGGGATTTGATAGCAGCTTTCAACTACCTGAAAGGGGGTTCCAAAGAGGATGGATCTAGACTGTTCTCAGTGGTACCAGATGACAAAACAAGGAGTAATGGTCTGAAGTTGCAGTGGGGGAGGTTTAGGTTGTATATTAGGAAAAACTTTTTCACTAGGAGGGTGGTGAAGCACTGGAATGGGTTACCTAGGGAGGTGGTGGAATCTCCTTCCTTAGAGGTTTTTAAGGTCAGGCTTGACAAAGCCCTGGCTGGGATGATTTAGTTGGGAATTGGTCCTGCTTTGAGCAGGGGGTTGGACTAGATGACCTTCCAAGGTCCCTTCCAACCCTGATATTCTATGATTCTATTTGGTTTGAGAGGCCTCTCAAACAGGGTACCTGTAGCAAACTGTGCCATCATCCCCACCCTCCAGGTTGTCCTGGATTTGACCTTAGTTTCAGGTTTCATGCTTGTTCACAGTCTATTAGACTATTAGATCATGGCAAACTTTTCTGCTATATTTTTGCTATTAACATTGTTAACCAATTAAATTGGTCTCTAAGGAGAGTAAGATGATATAACTTCAGGATAAGAGTGCCTTAGATTTTGGACTGTATTTAAAGATATCTAAAAGCACACTCACCTCAAGAGCCTGGATCAGAAGCCAAGATTCCTGAGTCTCCCCATTCCTCTGCTGTCAACAAACATCTGTGAAACTCACTGGCAAAGTGTTTCCTCCCCCTTTAGTGCTGGTGTACACATAGGATGACAACCTGTTACTGTTATCAGTTACTCTGTTAGCTCAAGTGACAGAGGTCTATGAGGTGGAGTTAAACGGTTGAATCCTGCTGATAACCCATGTAGGTGTCAATATGATACTACATAATATATACTACATAAAACTATACTGGCACTAGAAAAGGTTCAGAAAAGGGCAACTAAAATGATTAAGGGTTTGGAACGGGTCCCCTATGAGGAGAGATTAGAGAGGCTAGGACTCTTCAGCTTGGAAAAGAGGAGACTAAGGGGGGATATGATAGAGGTATATAAAATCATGAGTGATGTGGAGAAAGTGGATAAGGAATAGTTATTTACTTATTCCCATAATACAAGAACTAGGGGTCATCAAATGAAATTAATAGGCAGCAGGTTTAAAACAAATAAAAGGAAGTTCTTCTTCACACAGCGCACAGTCAACTTGTGGAACTCCTTACCTGAGGAGGTTGTGAAGGTTAGGACTATAACAGAGTTTAAAAGAGAACTGGATAAATTCATGGTGGTTAAGTCCATTAATGGCTATTAGCCAGGACGGGTAAGGAATGGTGTCCCTAGCCTCTGTCTGTCAGAGGGTGGAGATGGATGGCAGGAGAAGGATCACTTGATCCTTGCCTGTTAGGTTCACTCCCTCTGGGACACCTGGCATTGGCCACTGTCGGTAGACAGGATACTGGGCTAGATGGACCTTTGGTCTGACCCGATACGGCCTTTCTTATGTTCTTATGTTATAATGGATTTTTTTTTTCAGTTTGCTTTTTTTTTTTTTTTTTTTTTTATAAAACCTTGGAAATTACACACAAAAACTACATTAAAATAACATTATTAAGTTAAGCAAAGTTAAGCTTAGTATGGTCCCCTTTTGCATAGGCATTATTATACACTCTTTAACTACATAATCACATACAATTTTTCCACAGGACCAGTGCCTCTTTCAGTGCACAGGATGTAAATGCTCTGAAAATAAATTGGGGTTGTGTAGTGAAGAAGGCTGTTGTCTACAGGACCCTTGTTTCATTCACTGGAGAAGTTAGAAGGCCAGTAATGAGTGAGGCCAGGACCCAGATCCTATCCCTGTTTCTGCCATAGAATTTCTATGTGATGCTAGTCAAGTCACTTAAACAAAACTTTTCACATGTGGTCACTAATTGTGTGTTGCTCATTTTCTGGGTGTTCTGATTTGAGACCCTGAGGTCCATTTGCTGAAATGCTCAATACTTACAGCTGCAGCTGGTCAATGGGAGCTGTGCTTTGATCATGTAAAGTGATATATCATGCTAAGTACTCTGAAAATATCAAGTCCTAGGTGTCTCAGATTGAGCACCCAAAATTTTGACCTTGACCTCTCCATGCCTAAGTCCTCCATCTGTAAAATGGGGAGAAAAATACCCTGTAGGGTATTGTGAAAATAATTTAATTAATGGTTGTGAAACACTCATTTACTATAGTAATAAGTGCCATAGAAAAGAGCATGATGAATTAATAATTTTGTCTTCAGAGCAGGTTTTGGATAGTGTGCAATAAATAAGGCCTGGTGCCACCCCTTGAAAAATGAGGAGAAAACAAAATATAGAATAGCTGCTGATTAATTGAGCACCATACATTCTGTGCATTGAATGAGGTAGGGGCCCTGTGGAAAAAAATAGTATGTGGCCATGTAAGTAAAGACTGTATTGAAATGCAACAAAAGGGGGATGCATTAAGGTTACACAGGCAACCTCAATGCTGGTTCCAAACTTTTGAGTGATTGACTTTGCAACCTTAATAATGGTCTTTTAAGGTAGTTATGCGTTGGGAGGTGTGTGTGTGTGTGTGTGTTTGTGTTTATGTGTGTGGTAATATATTCAATTTCTACTACATCTTTATTTCCATGGGATGAAACATGTAATTCCTGAGAATTTTTTTTTAATGTATTCAACATTTCTATTATTTCCACTGGTACTTCCAAGTCATTATTTTTAAGATTGTACACTTAGTTATTTCAGACTACATCCTGCTTCCATTAAATTCAACTGCTAAATTCCCATTGGGTGAGATACTTACTCCTGCTCTGGCTGACAGTAAAAGGGCCAAGGTGCCATTAAGAAGCTCTAAAAGCTGTTGGTGAATTCCCCTGCATTGGAACTGATGAACACAGTCTTCCAAGAACTCCCTTGCAAGCCCTGGTGCAAGGGGTGTGCTGGGGTAGGGCTGCTAGTGGGAAGGACATGTCAGGGTAGGGTTTCAGAATGCAACACTATAAAGGTTCCAGGGTGTCAGGAGTGGGGCTGCAGCACTGAGCATTGCACAGATTCCAGGCAGCACTGTGGTCCACAGTGCAACACCAGTATGCTGCTGTAACTTTGACAGCCCACATAGACTTAAGCCATCAGACACACGTTTTGGGTAAATACAAAAACCTGAAGTGAAGACTGAGTTTAATCTGCTTTTATATTTCGTTTAAAAGTTTCACACAGTTCTTGGTGCAATGGGATCATTTTATCCTGCAGGAAAAATATAAATAGGTGAGATATCTGTAACCTGAAATGCATTGTACCTTTAACGCTGTAGTAGCATGAGGGATTCAAAATGTATGGTTAGAATAACAACGTGTTTCTAAAGATTTTTAGAAGATGTTCTCTAATTCAGTGGTTCTCAAAGCCGGTCCACTGCTTGTTCAGGGAAAGCCCCTGGCGGGCCGGGCCGGTTTGTTTACCTGCCACATCCGCAGGTTCGGTCAATCGCGGCTCCCACTGGCCGCGGTTCGCTGCTCCAGGCCCGGCCCGCCAGGGACTTTCCCTGAACAAGTGGTGGACCAGCTTTGAGAACCACTGCTCTAAAGTATACCAGGAACCAATCCTATCCCTGAAGATGCCTGGGATTGGAAAGACAGAAAGGTGGTTTAAAGCTACTTTAGCCCGCTCTTCTCCTGGAATGTGAGTTCTGTGTACAGAATCTCACCCATTCACTAAATCAAAGCAAGAGAACACACTCCATTTTGGGGGTCATTACTATTAAAAGCATTTACTGCTAATATTTGGGCTTAACAAAAGTAAAATTATCCTGTGCTTTTGAAACACAAAGGAGTCTAACTTACCCCAACATTTTAAGTGCTATATATACTCGATCATAAGCCGGTTTGTTTATAAGCTAACCCCCCCAATATGGATAAGTAAAAATGGCAATTTTTTATGACCCATTCATAAGCCGACCCTATAATTCAGGGGTTGGCAAACTGTGGCTCCCGGGCCATCAGGATAAGCTGCTGGCGGGCCGAGATGGTTTGTTTACCTCAAGCATCCGCAGGCATGGAGGTAAACCTAAGTAAACAAAACGTCCCGGCCCGCCAGCCACTTCCCCTGATGGGCCGGGATAGCAACTGGTGGGGAAACTTTGTTTGGGGGGGGAGAAGCTGGGGGTCAGGGGACCGCCCCAGTGACCACCCCCCACATGACCCCTTCCCATGTAACCCCTCCCTGACCCATACCTAGCCCGGGACCCCCACACTTTCCCCATCCCTTCCCACTTTAGCTGCGGCGGGCCAGGGAAGGATGTCTCTGGCCTGACCAGAGCTGCTCCAGTAGGCCAGGCGGCTCGGCCGCAACCTGCCAGCCGCGGAGCTGCAACTGCTTCGGAGGCTGGGGGGAGAGCAGCGTGGCCAGAAGAGGAGAGACTCTGGCCCCGCCTCTTCCCTTCTGGCTGTGCTACCTCTCCTTGCCCCCTCTATTGGGGGTGGTGGGCTGTGTCCCACCTGTCCCCCTCTCTATACCTGTTCATAAGCCAACCCCCTTCTCTGGCGCTTCCCCTTTTTACTAAAAAAAAAAGAAAAAGAAAAAAAATCAGCTTATGAATGAGTATATATGCTATGTTTTTATAGAGCACAAATTATGTTTGCTAATGTTTTCACATTCTACTTTGTAATCTTCCTTTTGCTATTGTTTGCTCTTAAGTGTTCTTTGTGCTTCCAGGTTTTCATTTGATTGTATGCAGCAAAAGATAGTATGTCTCCTCCAAATATTATGGTCTTCCTACAACAGGAGAGAAGAAAGAGAGGTGTCATCATTCTTGTTTGATTCAAGATATTTCTGTGTTTGTCTTTAATAAATTTTATATACAAACATATGTTGGTTTGAAAAAGGGATCATGAAGTTGTAAGTTATACGAGCACTTTAGTCTTGTAAATAAATATTTTTATCTGTGCCTCTGTGGCTAATGTACCAATATTTCCTAGCTTTGCAAATAGATTATTTTTATATCAGATTGCTTCAGACTAAGAAATATTTGATACTCAAATACACTGCATAAACAGGAGAATGAAATGTTAAAAAAAAAATTGTTCTGTGGGGGTTTCTTTTCTTCAAACATATGCACAATCTAACTGGGGGATTTGGTTTTCCTTGTTCTTTTGGTATGTAGCCCTGTTTGTTTGGCGGTTGAAGCCTGGTTATGTGACAATTAAAGTTTCCAGTACAAATAACATAAGCATTGCATCTGAAAAACTTTTTATTACAGGTTGGTATTTTTTTCTCTAGGTTCTTTGTTACAGAAGGTTTTTTCTCCAAGGCTTTGAGCACATACGCAGTAGATGACAGGAAAGAAATTTTGTTTTATATAACCTTGACCACTGACTGAGTTCTTTCTTTAGTACTGTATAGGATTGGGGGATGGGGTTTGTATTGTCAGTATTAGAGCTTTCTTATGGTTTAATATATGCATACTCCTCCCTGCTCCCTCCACCCTCAGTGCTTAGGGCTCAATCCTGTCAGCTGCTGAAAGAAAAGTGCTAGGTGGGGAACTTAGGCTGAATGTTGCAAAACCTAACGTTTAGAGACCCTGCCTCTGAGTGTAATTCACAACCCTGACTTAGATGTTCAGGCTTCCTATACAATGCCTGCAGAGAGTTGGGTGACTAAAAAAAAATGGGATTCCCAGAAGCCAGGACACTGAGCAAGAAACCACTTAAACTAGCCATAGGAAATTCCAAGGAGAGGGGGGTGGCTTATGCCCCACCCTTCAAAGGGAGTTAGGTGTCTAACTCCAGGCTGGAGGGAGGCACCTACCTCTACTCTGGATTCACAGCTGTGAACCCTCTATTGGAGTTAAGAGTAAGCCACATCTGCTCTATTGCAAAAAAAAAAAAAAAAAAAAAAACCCAACAACAACAACACACACACAGAGGAGGTGGTAGTGCCCCCTTACACCTGATATCCCAGCGATTAGAGCCCTCACCAAACGTGGAAGACTTGGGTTCAAATCTCTGCTTCACATCAGGCAGTATGGGTATATGGCACCAGGTCTTCTTCAGTCTCGTGAGTGCTCTAACCATTGAGCTACAGGTTATAAGGGGATGGGTGGGCTCCTCCTCTGGCTGTGTTTTGTGTAATGCTCAATACACTAGATATGCTCTAAGGCAACCTGTGATCACATCTACTAGATTGGGCCTGTCAGGCACAATAGGTGGGAGGAATACCCACCTTGTGAATTCCACTGGGGCTTAGGTGTGAGTTAGGCACTGAGCTGCATGATGGAGTCAGGACTCAGCAGTACCAGGTTTACCATGGCGCCAGTGGCTCCATGGTGCCGGGCCCACACACAGAAGGGCCCCCGGTGTCCAAACTGTGGCTCCACCTCTCCAAGCCGCTCTGCCAGGGTTTTGCCCAGACGAGGCCCCACCCACCGCTCACTCCTCTTCACCCTCCCTCTTCCGCCTAACCCTTGGGGCATGAGTGGTGGGCTGGGCCGGGAGCCCCTCCAGGCATGTGGGTCCTGAGGGAGCCTGGATGGAGCAGGCCAGGCTCCCGCTCTGTCCGGGCTGGTTGTGCCGCTTCCGAGGGGCCAGAGGGATCCCTGACCAGCCCCAGCAGTGCTGCGGGCTCAGCCCATGCATGGACATAGTCACTTCCAGCAGTCCAGTGAGTGTGGCTGGGGGGCAGGAAGGGTGTGGGGGAGTGGGTCTCTGGAGGGTCTGTGGGGGGCACTGGGCAGTGGGGGTTCTGTGTGGGGTAATCTTGGGGGAATGAAAACAGATCCCCTGCAGATTCCCTTTGCTTCCCTTTCAAAAGTGACTGGGAAGCAAAGGGAGGGGGGTGGCAGCTGAGAACGCCCATGGGCTTACTTTGGAGGGCAGTGCCCCCAAACAGAGGCATGGCCTGGGGACACATGGAGTTACATGCCACTGCCTCCCACCCTTTCTGCAAGCGCAGAGTTGCCCGGCTGAAAAAAGAGGGTGCTGCTGAGAAGATCCCACTTTCTGGGTCCTAGTGCTAGTTGAGCTCCCCTTCTGTGTGCAGGGAGCCATCCTGTTTTCTGCACAACAATGAGGGCCTATGGTGGGGAAGGGGAGGGGCAGGCTGGGGCTAGGGGGAAAGAGGCAGTGGGGAAGGAAGGGGGTAAGGTGGGGAGGAGATGGAGTGGTGGGGAAGGGGCATGGGATGGGGAAGAGAAGGGAATGGGGAAAGCGGGGGAAGCTGGAGCCCAGCACGCGGCATCCCCTTTGCAGAAGCTGGGGCTCCCCTGTTAAGCAGGCCCATCAAACCCTCACCCTGACAAGCCGCACCTCCCCGGCATCTGTACCACCCCGATGAGCCCCCCCAGACACGTTCCCAACTGAGCCCCAACCACCTGAACCTGGACTCCCACCCAAATGAACCCCACCTCCCCTGCATCTAGACCCCTCCTCCCCACTGAGCCCCAAACACCTTCACCTGGATCCCTGCAGTCCCATTGCCCCTGCAATCCCCCAGTGAGCTTCTCTGCATCCAGATCTCCCACTGAGCTGCCATACTCAGATTGCCCCATAGACAACTCTTACCCCCACCTGGATCCCCCCCACACTAAGTCCCTCTGCACTTGTATCCTGCTGCCAGGCTGAGCCTGCTCACTCACACCTGGTGCACCTGGCACAGGGAGGCAGGGCCCCAGGGTGTTTCTGGGGCAGGCCTGGCCCTTGCACTGTGTCAGGTGCAGCCTCACTGCCGAGTCCCTGTCCCGGGGTGGGGTGCGGGGAGGCTGCAGGGTAATCTCCCACCTCCATGCAACCAGAGGCCTGTGCTCCCCCCTGCCATGTTAGAGCTTCCACATTTATTTATTGACAAATAAAATTTGCAGAATTTTAAAATATTATGTGCAGAATTTTTAATTTTTTGATGCAGAATCCCCTCAGGAATATGGGCTGCTGTGCAGCTGTGATGGTGGGACTGTGAGGAAGGTGGTGGGCAGTGGGGAGGTCTATGGGGGGCGCTGGGCGAGCGGTGTGGGGTGCAGGGTGCTGTGCAGTTGTGGTGGGAGGCCAGCGGGGGAGGTCTCTGGGAGAGGTGGGGGCTGGGCATAGAGATCTGTGGTGGAGGTCTCTGGGCAAGGGGCACTGGACATAAGGGTAGGGCACTGGGCAGGGGGGTGGTGTGGTTCAGGCCCACCCTCAAGGGGAAGGGGCATGCTGGCAGCACAGGGCTGGGCAGGCCAGTGTGTGTCTGGCAGCTGCAGGTTTGTAAATAGTGCCCTCCTGCTGGGCTGTGCAGAGAGGGGCTGCTCCCGCCGCACTGTGGCTCATTGCCCCCAGCCCGTGCTTCACTCTGGAGACTGACCATCCTGCCCCCCTGCACCTTGCCCCGTGGGGGCCCACAAATATGTTTGGCACCGGGCCCACAAAAAGTTAATCCGGCTCTGTCAGGCAGCTCAGAGTATGCCCACTGGCAGAAACAGACCTACAGGGTTAGGCAGCAGATGGGCAGGGGTTCTGAGGATCTCAGTTTTGCACTTATGCTCCTAAAGGGGCAGTTAGGTGTTATGTAAAGCCCCCGCTCAAATGCAATTGTAAGATCTGTAACTGGTATCATTAAGTTCTGCAACCTTTTTGCAGATTTTGTAACTTCAGTTATTGCTAGCATAGCCTTTTAAGTTTTGTAACCTTTGCAAGCTCTGTAACCTTTTCAAGTTACCACTTGTATGAACTTCCAAGCTTTGTAATATCCCATCCCTCAGAGAGTGTGAACGAGGGAGTGTGAACAAGGGAGTGTATGTGGGACTGGGCAAAGAGGAGCTGCAAGGAGAAAGGAGCCCAGAGACAGGAGCCAGGTGTGTCTGATATAATCTGCCCTGAGAAGGCAATCACGAAGTGCTGTAAAGAGAAGAAGAACCTGGTATGCATGAAAGGAACTAGTCTGGGAATGCTTCTCGGTGATGGACACAGAAGGAAAACTCAGTGTACGTGACAGGAGCTGCCCAGTTCCAGAAAAAGGAAGCAGCCATGCACACGAGCAGCTGCTGCTCCTTGACCTGCTCAGCAGCCTGGATTCGTGACCGCAGGTGGACACACCAGATCTACCACGCTTCGGCTTCTCGGTCTCCATGCTGTCTCCGGTAACTCTCCGCCTGTGTAAGTGTGTGGGTGCATGAGTGAATGTGTGCGTGTATGAATAAGCTCCATCAATGTGGTGAATGTGTGCGTGTATGAATAAGCTCCATCTCTTTTCTATCTGACCCAACAGCAGCATCGTAATAAAACTAATACAAGTGTGACCCTGGGTTGGTTTTTAGGGGAACATAGGTAACATTAGGCATCTAAATGCCACCCCTCGTGTTCAGAACTCAATATTTGTTCAGCACTAAGGCCCTGAGCATGAAAATATTTACATATGTTCTTAAGTCCATCCCCATTCAGGATCCCACTTATGTACATTCTTAGCTTTGAGTATGTACCCAAGTGCTTTCCTGAGTAGGGATGCTTTCTTGAATCAGGGCGTCGCTGCAAAGAAGCCTCTGCATTTATAGTGCAGTGAAATGTGCAGAGCGGTCACCACTGTAACCAAACCTCTAGGTCTACATTGAACTTGTGCACTAGTGAGAGGGAGAGGAAATGGACGCAATGAGATGAAAACAGGGCATAGGTGCTTTCATGCCAACCACTGAAAGCAATATGATGTGTGGAATAGCCATTTCTAGAATTTTTGATTATTTAGACTGTCAGGAGGAAGTAGTGCCTCAAATGGAGCTGCACTGAAGAAACTGACAGCAGGAGGAGCCATGAGGACCAGCCAGAAATGTGTCCAGGACAGGATTCCAAATAAAGAGTACTCTTCACAGTCAGCTTAATATTTCCTGACATACGCTGGGATCAGTGTTCTTGCCATCTCACCAGTCTGAAATGCCTGCTCCTTCCAATTAATTACTGGATTGTTAACAACAAAGCACCATGCGGTAATTTTAGATTCAAGTCTTTCAAGTTTTACCTCTATGGTGTTGTTAGGTTTTTGGTGATTTCTGCAATTATCTTTTCAATCATTCAAGTGTTAGAAATGTCTCCTGCCAGAGTTTTTGCCGCCTCAGCTGCTGCATCTGTGGGAGTCACTCTCCAGTTTTTTGCCAGTTGTTTTAGCATTCTCTTCCCCAGTTTTGATGACAGTTTGGTTGAGGACATGGTTGCTAATGATTTCTTATGTCTGGTTTTAGCGTAAGTAGAAGCATAATTGAAAGGGGCAGATGGGATGCATCACAAGACCCACCTACTTCTGCAATGATTCTAGTCAAAGAGCAGAATTTAAATCTCTCATTCTCTCTCCATTTTGTAGGGTTTTGCAGAAGTGACTGCCTCTTTGTCTGCAAATTTGCTCATTTCTACCAATCTTTATTCATGCTGAATAGCACCTCACACTGCTAATAGTCTTATTAAAATCAGTGCTGTGTAAGATATTACTCAGCATGAGTAAGGTTGACAGAATCAGCTCTGACATAGTCCCCCTATCTAGGGACCGCGCTAGGATCAGCCCTGATTTTCTATTCTCTATTCCTCCTCCCACCCATGAAGGTCCTGCACCACTGGAATCTTAACAACCGAGAGTAGCCAGAAGATGCTCTCTCCAGAGGTCATCAGTGCAGTTCCATGTCCTCTTTTTACCTTTACTTGGAGCTAAGCACATTGCCTCTCTAGCTTTCCAAGCCATAACACTCCAGGGAGCAAGTTACCAATCTTGATCATGAACTTAGATCCCTATCATGGCAGTATATTATTCTGTTACTAGATGTCGAGGTCAGCCTTGGGTTGACAGTTTTGAGGTGAAACAAATAAAACCATATTAAGCCGTAGCATTCCTGGTTATCTGTGTCTGAGAAAATCTTCAGCAATCCTTTTATCATACGAACAGAGAAACAATTATTTTAAATCGCAGCACTTGTTCCCAATTTAGTTAATGACACTGAAGTCGTCCTCCATCTGCTGTTCCTATTGTCACTTCAGTCCTCCCCTTTATCAAATGCCAGGATTCTAGTGAAGATGCAATTTCTCTTCATCAATCTGTTGTCAGAGGCATGCAATATTGCTGATGCGCCCGCTAGCAAAGTCAAAACTGAGCAGTTTACATTTGATGCTTCTTACTTTACTTTTTCTTTCAGACAATGAGTATATCAAACTGAGGGGGTCTATTTTCCCTGTGATGTGTATGCATACCTCACTTTAGCATAAGGGGAAAATTACATTTGGACTTGTCTAGATGGACAGCTACTGTGAAGCAATCTGGAGGAAAATTTACAGCTCCCTAGACTGTTGCACACTAACTGGCCACATGGACCCTGATACCATCCATTAAATGTTCCCGAATGTGCCTTGACCTGCTCCCATTTTAAACAGCACACTAAGGAGCTTTTAGTGCTTGGTAGCAGGGTCCATATGGCCAGTTAATGCACAGCATGCTTACGTGCTGTTCATTTACACCCCAGCTTGCTGTGTACCAATTCACCATCTAGACAAGTCCTCGGATATCAAAAGAATAGGTAGGTTTCTTAGGGTATGTCTACACAGCAAAGAAAAACCCGCAGCTGGCCTGTGCCAGCCAACTCGGGCTCACGTGGCTCAGGCTGTGAGGCTGTTTCATTGCTCTGTAGACTTATGGGCTCAGGCTGGAGCCCAGGCTCTAGGACCTGTGGAATGAAAAGGTCCCAGAGCTCCAGCAGTGAACACAGCACAGGCCAGCTGCAGGTTTTTCTTTGCTGTGTAGACATACCCTTAGTCTCCGATCTTAAAAATACTTGTGTGTGTGCTTAACTTTACTAGAGTCATCAATGGCACTACTCGCAGTAGTTAGGTTACACATATTCATAAGAGTTTGCAGGATTGGGGCCTTAGATTGCTAACATCGAGGGGTTTTGGAGGGCGGGAAAGGGGCAGGAGAATGGAGGGATGGGATTCATTTGCTATTGCTCAAATAGTTTGTTTTCAGGAAATGTCCTTGCTATTTGAGTCCCAAATTCTTGGGAAAAATAATTACCTCATTTGATCATCATTTGCAAAATTATCAACATAGTCTACTGAGTAGGATCAATATTGATTTCTAATGGAAATTGTGGCAAAGTACCTTCTTCTCCTCAGCAGGTTCAGTCCTTTTTTAGCCTTGGAGACACAGGCTTGAGCAAGGCAAATCCTTACCATTAGCACAGGGTCCAGCTATTCCTTTCCCCAGTCAGTCCCTTGTGCTTGTTTTCCTTCCCTTCTGAGGAGGGAGTGCAGCATTCCGTCCGTCCGTCCTTCCTGGGAGGGCTCGGGGTCTTGCTGCACCCAGCCTACTGGCAGCTTCCCTGCTTCTCTCACTCTCTCACCCCCTCCCACCTCCACACTGGGGAGGGTTTTAAAAGGTCACAAGCAGTTGGAGCCAGCTGAACCTAAGTAGTTCCCTAGTAACCCTTTTTCCAGCTGAACCTTATTTCCCCAAGGTTATCTCTCCTCAGTGGATTGGGAGAAGCCTTTTAACCCCCTGGGACTAATTACTACCACCCCCAACCCCCACCCCTACCCCTTTGTAGCTGTTTGTCCTGGGTTTACCACAAAATGGGAGGATATGTGATTGGACCACAATTAGCCTTTTTCAATGAGACAGTCTTCCCAAGGGAATTGTTAACTTTATTTCCCCAGAAAGCTACTACATACTTCTTATAAACAAGAACAGCCTGAAAGATTATAAACAGAAAAGTACTCATGTCATAGACAATCTGTGAAATGTATTTGAATGAGGAATGGACTGTTATTAAAATACTCAGGCAGCCTTGGTCCCAAGGGAATGATAAAATTAACCACAGACTTTGGATAATTGAAAAAGTGCAAGCTGTTTTTTGGTACTCAAACATATTACATTCCTCCTCTGATACCATGATTTTGCTTGGGTCCCAAAGTCCCATGTGCTACATTTAAATGAAGGTTGTTCATAACTGTGAAATGTTCATAACTCTGAACAAAATGTTAGGGCTGTTCTTTTAGAAGTTTACAACTGAACATTGACTTAATACAGCTTTGAAACTTTACTATGCAGAAGAAAAATGCTGCTTTTAACTATCTTAATTTAAACAAAACAACCACAGAAACAGTTTCTTACTTTCTCAAATCTTTCTTTTAAAACTTTAATTTTGTAGAAGTTTATGTTTACCTCAGTACTGTACTGTATTTCCTTTTTTGTATGTTTGTTTGTTTCTGCAGCTGCTTGATTACATACTTCCGGTTCCTAATGAGCTGTGTGGTTGACCGATCAGTTTCTTAACTCTAGTATTCATAACTCTGAGGTTCTACTGCAATTCTTTTAAATATTAATTAATTTAAAGAATGCCACTGTGATCCTAACAAAGATTGGATAGGAATATCTATAGGAATTGCACACTACACAGGGAACCCATTAAAATATATGATTCCGAAGCGGTTTGCAATCAGATCTTTTTCAGATATTCTCTTGATGATCAAGAATAAAAACAAATGAACAAAAACAATTATGGTTCTACACTTTACAGTCTATTTTGGGTTGTAATTCTGAGTAATGCATCTGTGCTTTTCTATCTACCTGATTCCTCCTGGGTTTTTATGGTGCATTTATATACTAAGCAGATTGGGTATCTACAACCACAGGTTGGGGTGGTACACCTGCTGAAAGATATTGAGACATTTCACTATTATAAAGAAAAGTGGACCTATAATCTAAACAAGACAGGACTCACATACAATAGCGGCAGAGCTCCACTCTGGCAGGGTACAACAATCTTTAAGGCGGGCAAGTCTTAGCTTAGTCCACTCCTTTTGAATATTTATGTGATCTGATAAATTAAGTATTCTTCAACATGTCAAATTACAGAAAGTACAAGAAAGCATTGGGATAGGGAACAAGAAACAGTCTCTAGAAGCACATGTATGTTCTGCTTACTTACTTCTAAGCTTTAGAAGTACCATCACTGTAGTACAGTACTCAAGGGACTACTCAGAGAAATTTTACATTGTTTCTTGAATGCACCCTAGGTGTCTCCTAGCAGGCCAATGTTTGCTGCTGTCCCAGAGATCTGCTATAGAAGTAGATGATAATAGGGATAAATTATCCCAGTTCACCATGCACACTTTTAAAACATCAAAATCACTATCGGACAATCATTTTCAATTAATCAGAATGTGCGTAGCTTTTTTTTTTTTTTTTTAAAGGAACAATGTGGTTCAGTAGCAGGGCATAGGACTGGAAGTCTGGAGACATGGTTTGTTGTCCCTCCTCTGACACTGAGTTGTCATGTGATACTGAAAAAAATCCACTTAAAAAGTATGTGCTTCAGTTTCCTCATCTGTACAGTGGGGCTAATGATTCTTAGGTGTTTTTGTACAGGACTTTGAGACTTATGCTTGAAAAAACACTATATAAGTGCAATGTATTACTATTATCAGTAATGAATCAATAAATTATCATAACAAATACAGAGAGACAAGATGGGTGAGCCAACATGGCTACAACAACACTGCATATATAACAAATATAGAAATTGTTAGTTGCCCTAAGTATTGGGAAATGAGAATTGAATATAATTCTTGCAAAGCACATGTAGATTTGCTAGTTCCACCAATCAGTATAAATGCAAGCGATACCTGCTAATTTTCATAATATAAAATAAAGGAATTATGGGAATATTTTAGTAGATTTAGTTTTTTTTTTCACTACTTCAATTATTTCTAGTTAGAATACCTGAATTTTGGTTATTTTTATGTTGGATTTTGGATAACTGGGGTACTGAAAATCAGTCGTCATAACATAGAAATAATTGGGAAAAGAATGTTACTTGAAAAATTAAAGATTAAAGCTACAACATCAAGTTAAAAATTAAATGAAAAAATATTTATTTTCTTAATACATTTCTTAAATGAAATAATTTCTTTTTCAAATAAAATGTATTCTAACTTTTTTGCTTTTTAAATAGTTATACTTAACTCAAGCTATTATCAGTTTCTTGTCAATTTCATTTACAGGTTCTGAATGCTGTAATACATAGGTTGTAAACATAGAAAGGGAATATTTATATGTTATAAAGTCATGCTCTTTCCATGGGAATATTTAAATACCATGAATATATTTCTCTTGGCTTTAAGTTTTAAACATGCTTCTTTTATACAAGCTTTTTTAAATAAGAAAATTGGGGCTAAATTTGTGTCCCTTTAATTCCTTATCTGAGATTATTTCACTAGAAAGTTACTGTACAACAGTTTAATATGTGCTATTGGGCAGTTTAGAGACAACATTATTTTCTTAAACAAAAAAAATACAGAGTTAATTGTAAGACAGAAAACAAACAGTATCTTGCATGGCATAATTATCAGGGTCTCACTACTTATTTAAAAAAAAATTGCCAGTAAGTTTCTTTAATCATATAAATGTAATATGCAAACATGTTTAATATAGATGTGATACAGAAGAGGATGCAAGTTAGATTTCCTTACATTGATTTAGACTTTCTTACTTGAACCTAGTCTACCAATTGTAATGGAGTCTAAGTTAGTCTAACTTACTCCCAGAGTGGGCTAAAATAATGTTTAGGTTAAAGATTCCCACCTTGTTTTAACCAACACCTTATAGCTGCTCAGAATCTAAATTAGATCATCTTTTAAATGTCCTGGCTTTTTCCAGGCTATGAAAATAGGTTTCTTTGAAAGACATGTTAGTTAGCATAATTTAAACATGATTTTGTACCTAGCGTAGAAACAGTTTAACACCTTTAAAAATGTGTTATCGGGTCATGACTGACCCTAGATTCTCCCCTACAAAAGTACACAGACTCATTAGGAACACCTCCAAAACTTGTGTTAGTGCTGGCTGTCAAGTGTCAGCCTGGGGAAAATCAGTTATTCTTCTGAACAAAACCAAAAGCAGATTTGTTACCCAATCCTCCCTGCACTCTTTCGCTGTACAAACTGGGAAAAGAATACAAACTGTGAAAGAAGAGCTGTGATAGAAATAGCAGGAGCTTAAGAACTTGCAGCATCTGTTCTGCCTGATAGCAGCAGCAGTCTTGGTAACAGTCTAAACTCAGCAATCCCCATCTATTCCCCAGATTCTGAGTCTGAGGTAAAAACAAATGTTCTGTTGGAACCTTCTAAAAAGAAGAGGCATGTGAAATAATGCCCTTATCTTCCTGCCTCCCAACCCCAAAATGCAATGAAATAAAAAGATAGCAAGCTGTTGGTCATTCAGAAACTTGCTATAAGAACATCATAAAGTTAAATATTTGATATCTGGAATGTTTCAGATTTAGCAGGACAGATATGGCAAAGGCTGTTTGATGTATATGATAAACAAAAGGGAAATATGGAAAAACTTGAAGCTACACTGGCACATTTAAATGGGCTTATTTCTTCACTACATTTCACTGTGTAAGGAAGGCTGAGCCTGTGTAAATCTATGCCTTAAACCTCACTTCTAATAAATGACCCTAGTGTATACTACTGATGTGATTCCCTTCTTGTGCAAAAACCTGTGCCCCAATGATTCTGCACCTTTGCAGTGATCCATCTGGGAAGCAATTTGACCTAACTCTAGATGAAAGATTGATAATTTCGTAATTTAAATTTTAGAAGCTGGAAGAGATGAAAGATACCACAGCCATTGTAGAGTTAAAAGGAAAAGCAGAAGTAGTCTTAGAGAGTGAATGAAACTATAAACCAAATAAAATTCAGCCATAAAAACAAATAACTTTTTTTTTGTCTTGCAAACACTGAGTCTCTCATACTATACCCTAATCTATGCTATACACTCAGCTATCTTTTGTGTCATATAACATTTCTTTATTGCAAGATTGTTCAGGTCAAGAATCAAGTTTAACTGTTTTGCAGAAAAGAATGTCCAGAAGCTAAGCACATTTTCGTACTGGTTTATCCAGATACTATTAAAAATTGCTTAGTGGTAAGCATTGTTGCCTTAGGATTTAAGTTTTTCAGGGTCTATTTTTCTCTCTTTTTCAAATCTATCTTGACCGGTGGAAATTTCAAGGTTTGTGTTGGCCATGTTCATTAGTATTAATTCAATCTTGCTTCAGTTTCCAGATTTTTGTAGCATTTTTGCAAATGCCAGTAAAGGCAGCATGCTTAGTTTTGTTTATATGAGAAAGAATGCCAGAAATAGCCAACTTATTTAGAAGTGTTTACTCAAGATATGACACTGTCGGTATTTTGAAATGTCAACTCGCTGATGTAGAGATGCCTGCAGCAGCATTCCAGCACTGATGTTATTTATTAGATACGCAATAAGAGAGAGATATTGGTTATTGAAAAATAGTCATTGCTGTGTGCCTAAGGGCAATATACAATTATGTAATTCAACATGGCATTTATGATAGATTACTCTACCCCCATATTCTCTCTTTTAATTAAGTACATTTATGGATCAAGACTTCATGATGGGACCCTTAGTGACAAAAAATGGAGCACCAAACCTACATGTATATATATTACAAGGGAATGATCACATTGATCCTTTCACCTGTATTTGGGGTATTGCAATGAGATCAGGATTTCAGAATAGGCCCATCTCCATTCCTGGGCCACCACAGGAAAGTGAAAAAGGTTCTTGTTAAAATTTGTTTTATCACTGGCAGCCTGATAGTCATACAATATGCTGCGTTCTGAAGATCAGAGTTTGGGACCCAAGCTTTATTCCTATCTCCTAAGATAGCAAAGGCTGGGACTTCTACAGAAACAGAACACCTAGAACAGGAAGAGCCTCATGCTATACACAGAAGTCCCAGGGCAGAGGATAGAAAGCCAAAAAATGTGTATCTGTAATGCATGACTTTGAGTAGCAGAGAAGAAAGAAAATAAAATTGTCCCTTTATCTAATACCATTGTCCCATTCGGATACCAAGTGGTATCAGATATTGGGGGCCTTGCAGCAGCAGGTTGACTTTTCAATGGAGGAAAAATCATTGACTCCGGGTCTAGGTAAATTCTTAAGTGAAATACACACCAAACCTGAAATGAGATGGTCATACAGCATGCTAGGCAATATCTTCTGCCAGGAATCACAGTACAACATCAATGGCTGGTTCCCAGGGAGCAACTCTGCCTGAAGAATTGACTCTAACCAGAGCCCAGGGTGAACAACAAACACTGCTAATACTCACACAACTCCCCTGATACCAAACAGGGGAGTTGTGTGAGTATTCCTCTAAACAGAACCTTTCATACCCAAAACTAACAATAAAATAGCATGTCGTCCCAAGAGTCAAAACTTGCTCACACGCTATCAAAAAGAACTTGGAAGATTGTGTAGCAGTGCCACATGGTGACATCTGCCACAATATACTTTCCCAAAAGTGGTTTGAGGTCCTAGAATGAAAGGTACTATTTCTGTATCTAAACTATAACCCCTATGACTAGGCACAATTTTATGAATAGTTTGTATTAATGTAAGTAAAAGAAAATAAAAATACTGGATATTTCACACTGATAATTTAAAAAAAGTATGGAACCCTTCTCTCTCTTTTCAAATGTTGCTACCTTCTGCACCTAAAGAATATGACTGGGAATTTGATCATATTTTATTGTCGTTATGAACTGTGCTTTTCACTAATATTACATTTCCAGGCTAAATGTGTCAACATAATTTATGTTTATTTTTAAAAAAAATATTTCATACAGTTTCTTATTGAGAATTTGTATCAGCTGTAATTAAAATAATCTTTGTTCTCTGCCTTTGAAAAGTGCTGGCACTGACCTCTGACAATAAAAGGATTTAAGTAGTTGTGCCAAACGCCCTGTATTTGTTACTTAAGTAATACATTCTGGCCTTGTTCATACTAGCTCAGGCAGTGCCAGTTCCTAAAACATTCTGGCCAGACTCGCAATATGGTCTGAAAGGGCTAAAAAAAATGAGGAGTCTGGTGGCACCTTAAAGACTAACAGATTTATTTGGGCATACGCTTTTGTGGGTAAAAAAACCCACTTCTTCAGATGTATGGAGTGAAAATTACAGAACTCCATGCATCTGAAGAAGTGGGGGGTTTTACCCATGAAAGCTTATGCCCAAATAAATCTGTTAGTCTTTAAGGTACCATCAGACTCCTCGTTCTTTTTGTGGATACAGACTAACACGGCTACCCCCTGATACTTGAAAGGGCTAAGTAGTGCTCATTTTCCATAAGAGTAAGCATGTATAATTTTGCTAGCAGTATAATGATTAAAAGAGTAGTAAGTCAAATTGTGCCATTTGTTGTGCTGTTGTAACTTGACTGGTGTCAGTGGAAGTTGCATAAACTTAAGTCAGAACTTGATTTACTGATGTTGTGTCATGCCGGACTATTTTAATAGACCATGAATTTCAAAAATAGGTACCTAAAGTCAATGAGAACTTTTGAAAATCAGACCAGTTATCGAGGTGTGTAACCATGGATTTAGGAGTCTAACTTTATGCATCCATTTAAAAAAGCCTTGGTCTCCACATGTACTTTTCTATTCACATACCTTTGCATTCATAATTTCTACAGTGAACTGAGCGGATTCTAAAAATTACTCTAAGTGTTGTTAAACCCTTCCATCACTACCTGTAGAGGCCTTAGTTAGAGGATACATGTCATTTTGTTGCTAAGGTACATTGCTGTAATTTTACCTATTTCAATTTCCCTCCCTGTTATCAAGTCAAGTCAATATTGAATAAACACTTTTGATGATTACTGTAAATCATTCAGACCTTATACTTTGACAGATATTACTATTTACAAAGCAAACAAAATATAAAGTCAGCATACATTACATTGCCCTCTTATTTAAAGCTCTTGGCAATCTATGAGCAAAAATGAACTATGTAAGTGCAAAAATATTATTGAGTTACATACTATGGCAGTAGTGGAAAATTATAATAAGAAATGCATAGATTCCTTAACATGTATTTTACAGATTTATATGTAAGTTATAAATATAAGGCAGTTTTATATGAGGCAGACAAACTTTTCTATGGAAAGCGCTAATAATTGCTACAGACTATCCCAGCCCGGTGGCATTAAAAAAGGGCTTAATTATACAATAGTGATACACATTGTCTGCCCTGGACTGTAGGAGTTATTGAAACTTGCTATCTCAAAGACAGAGGTTAGCTTGAAACAATGTGAGTTAGAATGGAAAATCTGGATGAATCTAGTGCTCTCACCATATCACCACTCAGGAGCTCCTGTTGCTCCTGTTACTTGGAGTGCTGGGTCCTCACCCCTTTCAGACAGGCAGGGGAAGTAGCACAGGGACTGTATGAAAGGTAATGAATATGAGCTCAAAATATGGTAAAAGCAAATGTATATATGGAAGGACAAGGAATGCTCCTGCTTGTATTTGAACTTTAGAAACAGAAAAAGAGTTGCAAGTAAATGCAATCATTTAAAGCTACTCAGATCGATTCTCCACTCCCTTGTGCGAAGTGGGTGTATGGTGCTACCACTCTGATTTGGAATTGCTTTCCACTCACTGTGTACAGGTGTAAATGATGACACCAGGTGCAATGCAGAGGAGAATCAGACTAATGTTTTGCAATATGTATTAGATATTGGCTCAAACCTTCCTCTGTGGCCATGGGACTACCTAAAGAGCAAGTGCAAAAGTGACTTTAAGGTCCTCCAGTCTTAGGGCCAGTCTGATTCCATTGAAGCTTTAAAGCTGTCAACAGGCTATGTGGGTTCTGGGATAACTGGAGTAGATCCCTGGGTTGGAGAACCCAGCCATGCTCTCTTTTCCCCAACCATGTCCCTTATACTAGCTCTACATCTTCTGGTATCTCATTATGCAGTGCAGAACTGCCAAGCACCAGATCCATTAGGTGTAGGCCTGCTTTGTGCTATGGAGGGACACAAACTGTTCAGATTACTGGTCAGACTTGGAGCCAGTCTGTTATATCTTTACATCTTTCTATTCCTGAATCCTATAGCTCTTTTCATCCCCCAAACCTTGAATGTTTTACCATGTCTATACAAATTAAGAGCTACTCAGCTACTGATTCTAGGAAAAATCCTAAGAGGTGCTAAGAACCTGCAAACACCTACAACTTCAGCTGAAATATAAATAATATCAGCAATCCCTGCTGGCTACCAGCCTAGTCACTTCACTTTGAATTACTTGCTAGCTGTACACCTGGTACTTCCTAATGTCCCATCCATCTGAATGACCATGCCATATGACATTACTGTTAGAACACATGCATGTTCCAGCAGCAGAACAAAAAGGTAGTTTAACAAGCTGAAACAGCTGGGTTTAATTTATTATGGACTCTGATGAATCATGCAAAAAAGCAAAACAAAACAACCCTTCCACCAAAAAGGAGCACTGCCAGTTCAATACAGGAGAGAATGGATACAAAGATAGAGCATACATCTTTATTATCATGTATGTTGGCACTATCTGAAAAGTATAAATAAATTTGAGAGATATAGATTTAGTAGAATTTCGCTGTAACATATTGTTCAAACAAGAATTGGGCAACTCACACAGAATTATTGGTAAATTTTGCAGCACAGTTGGGACTAATGAATGACTAGCAATTCTTAATCTTTATGAGTGATTAGCTAAACCTGCTCTATGATTGTCAGGTACCTTGTTTCACTGGCCCTGGTTCTATAAACCAGAAGTAACTCTGCTGAATTCAGTGGGATGATATCAGTGTAAGATTTGTGGGAGGACAGAATCAGTGACAATGTGTTTAAAGAAGGTGTATGTCATTTTGTAATGCTGCTGTGATTTGATTATACAGCACCATATCACAAGAAGGAACCTTAAAGCTACAGTGAATGGTTCCATTTGCTTACAAGCTGCTTCCATTGCTGTTTCTTTGTTTTGGAAACCATCTTATTCTTAAAGGATGTTTTAAACATGCTAACGTGTATGTGGAGTTATATTTGGAGAAAGAAAGAAAGAAAGGCTTTCCCCTCCCTGCCTCTCTCTCTAGGCTCCAGTCAGCAAGACACTTGAAGGGTAGGAGTGCAGCCTGAGGGAGAGAGGAGTGTGAGTCAGGTAGAACAGAATATATACTGAATGCTATAAAAATTATATTGTTTGTTTTGCTTTTTGTGATTTTTGTGTTACCATGGATATTTTTGACTGTATGTCAATGGGCTGAATATTGTGTGTTGGAATGTCTATAGGACACAGCAAACAGCACAGCAGTGTGCTAAGTGGAACTGTTTTATTTCATACATCATTTACAGCTTGCGTCTGTAATTCCAAAACTGTGCACAATTTTTTCTTAACATTAGAAGGACTTAAGGTTTTAATTGTTTTTTTTTAATCTTAAGGCAGTTTTTTGACTGAGAAGTTGAATTCTCAAGCCATGTATGCTAATAAGAGAAGGGCCTCAATTTCTCAAGTGTTTGGACCAGAGGTTTTGGTGTGCACCTGTCTTTAGTTAATACTGCTGCTGCAGTTTAGGAATGAAAGGCCAGATTCTGAGATATAAGCCTGAAATTACATCACACGTGTTGGTATGGTTACTCTGTCTGTTTTAAGTACTTCCCTGGCCCTCTATTACCATAGTATTTGAGCACCTCACAATCTTTAGTGTAGTTATCCTCACAATAGCCCTGTGAAGTAGGTAAGTACTATTTTTCCCATTTCATAGATACTCTCTGTCCCTCAGTTCCCTATGGCTACGTAGCCAACCCCATCCCTGCCACCAAACCCCTTCCTCTCCCCAGTCTCAGAACCTGGGTCTACAGACTTGGGATTGCCTCATGGCTCTAAAAATAGCTGTATAGACGTTCCTTCTCAGGCTGGAGCTCATGCTTTGAAACCTACCCCCTTCCCTGGGATGAGAGAGGATGCAGGAAATAGACAATTTATTTAAAAATGTTTAATGTTAACTCAAGATATTCCACTTTGCTTTTGTGCTGAAATGTCAACTCTCTGATGTAAAGCAGCCTGGAGCAGTGTTCCTGCGTTGATGTTACTTATTAGATAAGCAATAATGTAGAGGGCATGGGGCTCTGAAGAATAATCCCTGCTGTGTGCCTCAGGGCAATGCAGAATTATAAAATTCAACATGGCATATGTGACGGGAGTGGGTGACTCCTTTTTATTATGTGTGCTGTTGGATCAAAACTGCACAATAGAACCCTTAGTGATAGAAGTTGGGGCACGAAACCTTCAATCCTAGGACAGAGAGAGAATTCTGTTGACACAGCAGGACCGTAGAGAATCTAACATGGACTTTTTTATGCTGTTCCAGTTATGAAATCAGAGGCCAGACTCTCAGCTGGTGTAAACTGGTGTATTTGCATTAAAATATTAGCCTGTTTTTCAACTGGGCCTTGTAAATGTGGCTTTAGATGCATACTTTTAGTCAAGCAGGTTTTCAAAGTTTGGAGTAAATTAATTCCACCTACACATAGTCCAGATGAACTGTGAGTGAGTGGGGGAAGGGTATTGGGAGGTGAAATCCTCTGGAGCCAGGGCACTGAAGAGCAGCACAGCCCCACTTATTGTGGTTGCTACTGCATTACCTGGGCTGGAATAGAGGTTGTAATCCCTCTCTAACCCTCATATAGGGGCTGAAGGCCAATGGAGATCATCAAGATATCATTGCCTGTCCCTTTCCAGCCCATATCCTTTATGGCATATAGAGGTTGTAGGGGCCTCCTTGTTCAGGTACTTAGCTTGTAGCTTCTCTCACCCTCCAGTGCAGCTCCACAACAGAATGCTGCAGCCTTGTGACATCCTCTGAAGCCAGGTTAATTGCATCCTGTGTGAACAAACACCAAAAAATTAGGTTAATATATTTCAAAATCTACTGCCTCCATTAATTTGACAACTGACACTTAAATGTTAATTATTTGATGGTGCTTTACAATCATATGACAAGGACTCAAGTGCCAGCAATATGCAGATGATACACAGCTCTGCTAACCTTCACCACATACGATCACACCACTACCAAGATGGCCAAGTGCTTGGATGAGATTAGCTCATGGATGAAGAACAGCTGGCTGAAGCTGAACCTCACCAAAAAAGAAGTAATGATGGTGGGCAGAGAACAGTATTTTGAGAAGTTTGCAGCTGTGGTGCAGTCTCCTTTAATTGAAGGTTCCCATCCACAGTAAGTCAATTCAATCTATATTCTAGGAGTATTTTTGGATGGCTCACCAACAACTGAGCTCTCACATTGGCAATGGTTTGAGTAATGCATTCTAGCATTTCCAGGTGGTTAGGAGACTCCATCCTATCCTGGAGGACTAAGACCTAGCCTCACTTATTTATACCTTTGTCACCTCTCAGCTGGACTATACCAATATGACATACCTGACCATAAAACCTTCAGCACTCAGAAAACTCTAACTAGTACAAAATGCTGCAGTACGTCTCCTCAGAAGCACAGGCTACCATGAGCACATCACCCCTTTCCTGTGCTCTCTATGCTGGCTTCTCATCGAATTTTGAATCAAGTTCAAGGTCTTGGTCCTTAACTTCAAAGCACTCCATGGCCTTACAGATCATGTATCAAGACCGTGGTTGATAAGTAAACTCCTCTGACACAATGGAACTCAACAACTAGAGTAAAGCTCATCTGTGCAGGAGACAGAACTTCCTCTGGCATTGGTCCAAGACTGGGGAATGCATTTCCTCAGCTACTAAAGACCATCATAAACCTCACCACTTTCCACTCAAACTGCAAGGAGTATTTATTTGACCTTGTTTTCTCTAATATAAACACATATCAACAGGTGGTGTGTGTGTATTAAATAAACTATCAAAACAAAACACTCTACTGCATATGCTTTTCTGTCATGGAAAGGATGAGAGAACAAGTAACACGTGACTGATGTTAAGTCACGTTGCTTAATGCACTACTGGAAGTCACTCAAACACTACATTGATGAGCATGGTCTGTAAGTATTATCTCCAGCTTACAGACAGGGAAAGTGAGATACAAATATGTCAAGTGACTTGTCCAGGACCATACTCTAACTTGCGGATAAAGCCAGGAATAGAACCCAGAAATTTTGATTGCCAATACTCTGCTTCAATCACTTTCCCTCTTTAATGAAAAATGCAAACAAATTGTAAGTTCTGTGCTCTCATAATGTCTGACAAATGTAATATTGCAGTTTTAATCTAGCAGTAGAGTTAGGTAAAAGAGAGCATTAGTTATTCTATACTGGTGGCTAAATATTGAAGGGTTTTTCATATGTAGACTTTACTCCCTTTACAGTCAATGAGACTACTCATGTGAGTAAAGCCTGCAGTATCAAGCCCCAGGTTGTTTATTGTAAAGAAATCCATTATCACAACAATATGCATACCAGGCTTGAACCTACATTGCCTCGCACATGGTGTGGTTAATGCCAGCTAAGCAAAATGAGCACAAAATGAATGTAAAGCATGAGGTGGAGGCCCTAATCCATCCTTAGTGGCTAATGAAATAAGTTGGGTTTCAGATGGTTATTCACCCAATGAACCACTCCAACCACTAACTAATACACAACCCTGAACTGAAGGTGAATCCTAGTTCAATACCAAAAACTAGCAAACACTGACATAGGTCTACCAGGGAGATCTGGAATGATGAACTTTTTATTTCCCTCATCTGATGATTTGGCCCATAACATCCAAATATGTTTAGCATATACAGGAAACTGCAAAGGATATGGTGGATATAATTTAACCTCTTTTTATTATTGGTTAGCAAAGGTATTTTTAAAAAATAATTATTATGGAGACTTGATTCAAGGGTTTTCATAAAAGAAAAAACTATTATCAAATTCTTCTTCCTCAAGATATGAATTTCAGATTTAGTTTTTGCTGAACAAAATCAATAGCCTTTTTCTTTTTTTGTATATTACTCTGTCATTATTAATGGCTTCTTGTCCACATATGTGGAACTACACTTGCAAGCAAATACCAAAAAAGTGGAGTGAAGATTCCAAATGTTTTGATTATTTGTGTGTGTGTGTGTGTGTGTGTGTGTGTGTGTGTGTGTGTGTGTGTGTGTGTGTGTGTGTGTGTGTGTGTGTGTGTGTGTGTGTGTGTGTAAATAAAACTTTTCTGGTGATGAATTCTGCCTGGCTTGTTAAATGAATGAACATTAAGGACTTGTAAGAAAGAATGCATATGTAATCAAAGAAAGCAGACATTTCTGAAACTGGACTGCTGTCCCTTTACACTTAAGAAGATTACAAAAATTAGACATCCATTCCTTGAAACCAGAGTTAATGAATTACTTAATCCCTCTTTCAATAGCTACTGTGAGCTCCTCCAGTTTGTTCCCAAGTATCTAAACACATGCTGAGATTCAAAGCCAATATCAGGAAAGTGAGTGTCGGAACTGTTGTTGTTAATACAAAGTTTCAGGCTTTGCCCTTAAAACTGAGAAAGAAAAAGACAAATGCCATTACAGTTAATTGAAAAGGGGAAGAATAACAAAGAGTTTTAGCGTTAATTCCCAAATTCCTTTACTTATAGCAAACTCTCTTTGCAAATGTTGAACTGGGCTGATTTCTTACTATTTGCCAGTTTCTAGAAATATAACAATATGGTGTCTCAGATTACAAGGTGGCCATAGGGAGCAGTCTATCTACAGAATTCACCTCACAAATTTGTCTCTCACCTGGTGAGCTGAGAAGGAGCCATGAATCATAGCCTTGGGAGCCCTGACTCACGGCTCCTCAACAGCCCAGGGTCCGCTGCTACGAGGTCTTGAAGTTGGAGCTCTGAATGGTAATTCCCTTTAGCAGAGAGCTTCTAAATGTTTTGGTTTTCATTCCAAAACCCTCCACAAAACAGAATTACCAGTTTCTCTACCCAGCTTGACTTCTGCTTCATTAATATACAGTATCTCATCATTGTAACTTGGACCCGAATACCACAACAAGCTACATATGGGTGTGTCTCTACACCAGTGCACAGCCCCATGGAACAGAGTCTATCCCCATAGAACTTATTGCAATAACAGGGCCTAGTCTCTCCATTTCCCACAAGCCCTGCCTCACTATTGGCTATCTCACATTACCTGGCAGATAAAAGACTATGATATATAGATATATAGTGACAAAGTTCCTCCTCTATCTTGGTGGGTCCTGTGCTTATTGGCAGATTTTCTTGCCTCAGAGATTCACCATGTGGGTTGGGGAACAGCCTCGAGACCTTCCCCTCTGGAAGAACCCACAGTCCAGGTCAATTGGGAGGTTTGGGGGGAACCCAGGCCCACCCTCGACTCCGGGTTCCAGCCCAGGGCCCTATGGACTACAGCTGTCTATAGTGCCTCCTGTAACAGCTGCATGACAGCTACAACTCCCTGGTCTACTTCCCCATGGCCTCCTCCAAACACCTTCCTTATTCTCACCACAGGACCTTCCTCCTGGTGTCTCATAACGCTTGTGCTCCTCAGTCCTCCAGCAGCCCACCCACTCTCAGCTCCTTGCGCCTCTTGCTCCTAGCTCCTCACACTCACACCACAAACTGAAGTGAGCTCCTTTTTAAAACTCAGGTGCCCTGATTAGCCTGCCTTAATTGATTCTAGCAGCTTCTTCTTAATTGGCTCCAGGTGTCCTAATTAGCCTGCCTGCCTTAACTGGTTCTAGCAGCTTCCTGATTACTCTAGTGCAGCCCCTTCTCTGGTCAAGGGGGAGGGATAGCTCAGTGGTTTGAGCATTGGCCTGCTAAACCCAGGGTTGTGAGCTCAATCCTTGAGGGGGCCACTTAGGGATCTGTGGCAAAAATCAGTACTTGGTCCTTCTAGTGAAGGCAGGGGGCTGGACTTGATGACCTTTTAAGAGGGGGGCCAAGAAGCACGTCACCTGCCTTCTAGCAGAGGACGGCGCCTCCCTCACGGATCCGGCGGACATGTGCGGGAGGGCCAGGGCCTTCTACGCAGGCCTTTTCTCCCCTGATCCGACCCATCCTAACGCTTGCAGAATGCTCTGGGATGAACTCCCGACGGTCAGCGCGGGCGACCGAGACCGGCTGGAGCTGCCTCTCACTCTGGCCGAGTTCTCGGAAGCCCTCCGCCGCATGCCCACCAATAAATCTCCGGGCATGGACGGGCTGACCGTGGAGTTCTACCGCGTGTTTTGGGACGTCCTTGGCCCGGACCTTGTCACCGTCTGGGCCGAGTCCTTGCAGGGCGGGGTCCTCCCTCTTTCGTGCAGGCGAGCCGTGCTCGCCTTATTGCCGAAGAAGGGGGACCTCCACGATTTACGGAATTGGCGCCCCATCTCGCTCCTCAGCATGGACTATAAAATCGTAGCGAAGGCCATCTCGCTGCGGCTAGGGTCCGTGCTGGCGGACGTGATCCACCCAGACCAGACCTACACCGTCCCGGGCCGCACCATCTTCGACAACTTGTATCTGGTCCGGGACCTCTTGGAACTCGGGTGTAGGGATGGTCTGTCATTCGCCCTCCTGTCCCTGGATCTGGAGAAGGCGTTCGACAGGGTGGACCACGGGTATCTCCTGGGCACTCTGCGAGCGTTTGGCTTCGGGCCCCAGTTTGTGGGTTTTCTCCAAGTGCTGTACGCCTCCGCAGAGTGTTTGGTCAGGCTCAACTGGACCCTGACTGAACCGGTCAGCTTCGGGCGAGGAGTACGTCAAGGGTGCCCCCTCTCGGGCCAGCTGTATGCTCTGGCGATCGAGCCCTTCCTCTGTCTCCTCCGTAGGAGGTTGGCAGGGTTGGTGCTGCGGGAGCCGGAGCTGCGGCTGGTCCTGTCGGCGTACGCCGACGACGTGCTCCTCGTGGTCCAGGACCCGGGCGACTTGGTGCGGGTGGAGGCTTGCCAGACCATCTATTCGGCTGCCTCCTCCGCCCGGGTCAATTGGGTCAAGAGCTCTGGCCTGGTGGTAGGGGACGGGTGGCAGGCGAGCTCCCTCCCACCCGCGCTTCAGGCCATCCGGTGGAGCGCGGGTCCGCTGCTCTATCTCGGCGTTTACCTTTCTGCCATGCATCCGTCTCCGCCGGAGAACTGGCTAGGTTTAGAGGGCAGGGTGTCGGAGCGGCTCCGGAAATGGACAGGACTGCTCCGGTGTCTCTCCCTTCGAGGGAGAGCACTGGTGCTCAATCAACTAGTCCTGTCCATGCTCTGGTACCGGCTCAACACCCTGGTCCCGGCCCCGGGCTTCCTGACCACCCTCCGGACGTAGATTCTGGAGTTCTTTTGGTCAGGACTGCACTGGGTCTCTAAGGCGTTCTCCATCTACCCCTGGAGGAGGGAGGGCAGGGCCTGAAGTGTCTGCACGCTCAGGTCCACGTCTTCCGCCTCCAGGCCCTGCAGAGGCTCCTTTATGGTGCAGGTAGTCCGGCATGGAGCGTATTGGCGCACGCCTTCCTGCGCCGCTTCCGAGGGCTCCGATATGACCGGCAGCTCCTTTGTCTCCATCCGAGAGGTCTTCCGCGAGGCCTCTCCGAGCTGTCGGTCTTCTACCAGGACCTCCTCCGGACCTGGAAACTGTTTTCAGTAACCAGGTCCGTGGCAGCCACCGTGGGGGCAGATCTGCTCGCGGAGCCCCTGCTACACAACCCCCAGCTTCGTGTGCAGGTGGCGGAGTCCCCCATGGTGCGCCAGAGGTTGGTCCTGGCAGAAGTCACCAAAGTGGGAGACCTCCTGGACTACGACCGGGGAGACTGGCTGGATCCCCTGACGCTCGCTCAGCGCATGGGGCTCTCCAGACCTCGTACTCCCCGGCGCGTACTTCAGGAGGTGAGGGCCGCTTTGCTGCCCGCTGCTCGGGACTATCTCGACCGGGTCCTGCGAGAGGGCACGCCCCGCCCACCCTCCACTCCGAGCCCTCCAGACTTTTTCATCGGGCCCCTGCCCCGTGGACCCAACCAGTCCCCTCCCCGTCCATTTGCCATGAGCCGGCTGCACCATCTGCAGCCGGTTCTGTTCCGGACCGCGCCAAGGAAACATCTATACACGCTCGTGCTCCATGTTCTTCATGTCCTCACCCTCGCGTCCCGCCCCGATACGAAGTGGCGGGACCTTCTGCCACCTCTGGAGGGTGAGGAGCCCCGGTGGGCCAGCCTTTATTCTGCTCTGATCCCGAAGCCCACCGGGGACATCAGTTGGCGGCTCCTTCACGGAGCCGTGAGCATGGGCGTGTACTTGGCGCGGTTTACCCCTATCCCAGACACCTGCCCCTTTTGCGGCATGAGGGAAACACTGGCGCATGTTTACCTGGAGTGCACCAGGCTTCAGCCCCTATTCCGGCTCCTCGCGGATATTTTGTTAAGATTTTGGTTGCACTTTTCTCCTCACCTTTTTATTTATGCACTCCCTATCCGTCGCCCCACAAAGTCGCGGGACCTCCTGGTCAACCTCCTTCTGGCCCTAGCGAAACTGGCCATCTATAAAACCAGAGTGAGGAGGTTGGCCGATGGAGTTTCCTGTGACTGTGGGGCGTATTTCAGGTCCTCCGTTCTTTCACGTATCCGGGCAGAGTTCCTCTGGGCGGCATCCACTGGCTCCCTTGATGCCTTCGAGGAGCAGTGGGTGCTGTCCGGGGTTCTCTGCTCGGTGTCCCCATCTGGTTCGCTTCGTTTGACCCTTTGACCTCACTCCTGTCCCTGTTCTTTTATTAGTTGTCCCCCGTAATTTTTTGGTCTCCAGGTCCTGTGGACCCCCCCTTAGGCTGGGGGGGATCCTTTAGCAGTGGGCGGGCTTCGCCCGCCCACTTCCTGGATCCCAATAGGTCTGGTCACTCAGGGAACAGAAAACTACTCATCCAGTGACCAGTATATTTGCCCTCTACCAGACTCCTGTACCCCACTGGTCTGGGTCTGTCACAATATATATATATTTCATTCAGCCCAAACAGCTGTAGTAGTTACAATGCATTATAGGCTGTATGTAAATCCAGTTCAGGTTATTTACTTACTAACTGAAAGTGCAATAAGAGACTAGGGAGAATCATATACAGTGAGGGAACTACCCAATAATAACACTAGCACTAACCTTCGCCAACTAACATTATTTTAATTGGAGTCAGTCTAAATTAGTAACCCAAATTGGCTCTTCCCCCCCCCCACCCCCCTGATATAGCCAATGAGTCTTCATAACCTGGCAATTCATTCTGATGTTTGAGGCTAGACTGAGACTCACCCTTGCATGGGTTTCTGGGGGAGAGAGGAGGATAAAAAGAACCTTCCTACCCCTTTGCAAACCATTGGAAGGTCTGAGCACACCATAGAGCATAGAGACCACTTCCCCCTAGAGAGAGCTCCCAGGGGTCTAAATCATCCCAAAGGCCCAGACTGTGATTTCCTTACTCTAATTCAGGGGTCTCAAACTCAATTTACCTTAGGGCCCATGCCAGTCCTCAAATCCTCCCAGTGGGCCAATAATGTCACTGAAGATGGTGGTCAGAAAAGAAAACGTTTATATTGTATTTTTTTATTTTGAATTTCTTAGAAATAATAAAACTGTCATACAACTTTATACAATTCTTCACCTGTCAGAGAGTGTTTAGTGTTTGCCAGACACCTGGCAATGCTTCAGTTCTGTCAGTTTGTTGATGTTTGGCCTCAGTGACTGAGCAGTTGAAACCTTTAGGATTGCAGCAAGGTGTGCATCAGATAGTTCTGTTCGGTATTTTGACTTGTTTATAGTCATTGTGGAAAAAAGTGATGCTGCCTCCATGACTGACTCTGCCCAGCAACTAATTATGCTGCCTCCATGGCTGACTCTGCACGGCAACTAATGATGCTGCCTCCATGGCTGACTGTGCTCGGCGACTACTGATGGTATCTCTGTCCCTTCCCCCAGCCAATGGGAGCTGTGGGGGAGGGAGGAGGCGCCTGCAGCAGACATTGCTGGCAGCTTGTCTGCCTGCATGTCTCCTCCGCGGGTCGCAGTGGGGAGGTTCTCGGGCCGCAGATGGCCAGCGGGCTGGAACTTTGAGACCCCTGCTCTAAGTAGTATCTTATTCCTTGAATAGTAAGAGTGAGATTCTTTGCTGCACCTCTGAGGGGACCAGTACACAGCTAGACAGAGAGGGGTGTGATAATGTAACTTTATAGCACTCTTGCACCCTTCCAATTCAATTCTAGGCTGTTATAGCAGAGCGTCTCTAAATTACAGCAGCCTGTCCCCAGATTCCTAGATGCAGTAGGACTGCCCAGAAACCCCAAAGTAATACCTATTGAAGCCCTGCTCTTGATATGTCCCTCCTGAGACGTGCCTTCACTAATCCAGAGTTTATGAGGGTGTCCTCATAAATCAGCCTATGGCTATCTTTTTCAGTTCCTGCTCCTGAGAAATCTCCCTTGGCTGGAACTGGGGCTTATACTTTTAGACCCTTTTTATGTCACTTTGGCCCTTTCACACAGTATATAAAAGCTATCCCAGGGGTGCCCTGGCCCCAAATTAGCCAGATTGTAAATTATACAGTCCGTTTGATAAAAAAACAGGAATTATATATATATAAAAAGAATAGCTCAGCATTTGCTGCTAATGCACACTACACTACATAGGCAAACTGACTGTACAAAAAGTGCAAGAATGAGGATGGACCTTGCCACATTCACTATGTGCTATAGTACATCAGAAGCGAATTCACCACTCACCATGCACGAAGCATTTTAGAAGTGTGTGTAGAATATTCTACAGCACATTTTGAGAAGCAGCATGTGATAGAGGAGGAAAAGATTGCATCATAAACAACATGCAAGAGGGGCCAGAATTAAGGTTATGTATGCAATTTTAAGTTTTGCAGTTCCCGATTTACAAGTCTTTTTGTAAAGTTAAGCAATCTCTTAACATAATTGTTTGACGGAATTTCCTGATTTTTATTATTTTATTTTTAATTCCATAATCTATGACTGTTTGGCTGTTTACCTTTGGAATGTTCTGTCTTGCAGAAGCAATACGTTCATCGAGGAAAGAACTTGTACCGAGCACTGAGTTGTTCTCAGCACACCTAGGTTAGCTACATAAACATGTACAACTCAGCCTCATTTCCTTCAGAATATTTGTAAAACTGGGGTAAAATTCATACCAAATATACTGCACATGTATCAACAGCATTTTTCCAGCCCTCACAACTCAGTCGAATCAAAATCAATTTTTGCCAAGGAGCAATTAGGGCTATTTGTATGCAAAATTTCAGTGCCCCACCCACAGCCATTTTGGCACCAAAGATATTAAAGAAATGGAAGAAAGTTTATACATATATTTGCTGGAAAGTCTGATCAAAAATAGTTCAGCTATTTTTAAGTCCAAGGACACTGAAAAGTAAATACAGTTTTCCTGCATAAAATGGGAAAACTGTATTCACTTTTTACCTCCAGGCGGAGACCAACCTCAGAAATTTTAACTCAAAAGATAAATGTTTCGGGAAATTGAAAAAATGTGGGAAAAAATCAGTCCAATATCATTTTTTTCATGTCAAAATTTGAAATTTTAAAATTAAAAAAAATGTCAAATGATAGTTATGCAATTTAAGCAAGGGTTTATCATGAAAATTCAGATGCTATCTTAGTTATAACTTCTGCTAATGCTCCTGATACATAAATGAGAAATTCATAATCTATATATTTATTTGATGAGATATTCAGTATCCACCATGTCACTGGAGAATTCTGGCCTGATCCTGCATCCCCATGTATGTTGCTGGAGAATTTGATGCAGGTGTCTGTAATCATGCAATATATACTCTCAGAGACAGGATATTATTTTGATTATCATGCATTTATTTACCCAAATGTATGACATTCATCATTCCTTCAAACAATGCCTCTAAAAGATAATACTTCTGTGACTGACTTTACAATACTAAGAAACTTCTGTGATTTGTTTCATATAATTAACTTCCTACAGGGTCATCTTCTGGATGTGACAATTTGGAACTGTTTATCAGTCACAGTCAAGTACACTGGGTTAAAGGCAGAAGTGGGTATTTTAATATCCATGCAGCTCTAATTGATATGTAGCATCCATTATGCAAAATAGTGTGTTTCTCACAACTACTCTTTTGTGATATGACTTGCCATAATTTGATGTAATAAACTACATTGTGTAGTGGTGCAGATAATTTGACATAATTCATTGTGAAATATCAAAATATGTATCAGAAGCCTAGTCAGCAACATGTCAGAAATAAGTATCTTCCTTAAGTAGATCACGATATATGTCTTTTCAAATGAATTTTGTTTTGTTTTTTTTCAGAGATAAACCAGGTCCTCTGGTCATTTCATTCCTGTATGTTTTTTTTATTTTTATTTTTATTTTTTTTATTCCTGAGAACAGCTAAAAATAAAGAGAGCAAAAATGGAGTAGCTGTACTCCTGATGCCAGAAAGAAGTGGAATGAATCAAAAGAGCTCTTCTATTTCAATGTTTTTACTATACTACTAATGCTGAGATGCTCCATCATTTAAAGTGATAGTCACAAGTACATAAAAAGGAATAGTAGGAGATCATGAAATTATTTTAGCTGTGCCATTTTTTATTTTGTTTTCTTTCATCATTGCTTTTGTAAGGATGTAAATGGATTGGTGGTGCAGTGGATTAAGATTGTTAGTAAACCTGCTCTTGAAACCTCTTCCCAGTTCCCAGTCAAGTGATCCTCTTGTGTACCCTGTTCAATCTCACAGCTATGAGGATATTTACCCCTGGGAAGAGCAGAATGAGGCTCTCTCCATCCAAAAAAAGAATCTGTTGGCATTCTAATCTGTCTATTCAGCTCAGCAGTAGAAAATGCAAACCCTTTGTAATCACCAGTTTCTGTTAGAGAAGATAATAGCAACGCTTGGTTAATGGTTCAAAGAAAATAAAATGAACTCCGCTGAATTCTGCTTTTATTTATTTTGCAACTTTATAGCTTGCAGTATCATTTATGGCACCATTTATCATCAAGTAATATACTACAATTGAAGTCATGGAGCCCTAACTATTTGGAAGATGTAAAATATGTTGGTTTTGTTTATACTGACTTCAGCTGGTCAACTGGAATCTGGTTCAAGAGGCTAGTCTGAGCCTATTCAAGGATATTTTAAAAATGTATTCATCTGCAGTACAGAATAAGAACCAGATCCTTATGTCCATAGGCATTTGGGACCAGATTCTGCTTTCAGTTACACTAGAGTTATTCTGGTTTTGTACTGGTGTAACGGAGAGCCACTTTTTCTGCCTTCAGACTAAGAATTTAATGTAATGGTTTAGAGCAGTGGTTCTCAAACCTTTGTACTGGTGACCCCTTTCACATAGCAAGCCTCTGAGTGCACCCCCCCTTAAAAATTAAAAACACATTTTTATATATTTAACACCATTATAAATGCTGGATGCAAAGCGGGGCTTGGGGTTGAGGCTGACAGCTCACGACCCTCCCATGTAATAAGCTCACGACACCCTGAGGGTCTCAACCCCCAATTTGAGAACCCCTGGATTAGAGACAGTGGCTTAATACTACAGCCAGATAGCTACATGCTATATATGTGAACAAGTAATAACTTCTTCCCCCCAAAAAGTCACACATTATAAGTCACCTAGTCTCGGTGATGCATGGTAGCTCACTCTTAATGCTAAAGAATGGCAGTTTCCAGATGAATTCTGATTTGTACTTATAATGTGATTTTATTTATTTTTTAAGCTCCGTTTGGAAAAAAAAATCTGTTGCTGTTAGAAAAGGGTAGCTACAAATGCAAGTCACAGGAGGATACCATGCATTTATGTATCAGACAGTTTCAATTGTGAAGTTGTTTTATTAAACAAGGGGGAGTGTAGGGTGACTCAGGCTTTGGGAGTCCCATACAATAAAGCTCATCCTTTCTGTTCACAGAGATCGAGCTTTTAGTCTGTTGTCTGTCATTTATTTATTTATTTATTGAGAGACTACATTTTGAATCCAGCTTTGAGAAAAGAGATTAAGTCTTCTCTTTCTAGCGCTTGCACAGGACATCAAGAGAACAGAGCCTTCATTTGGCAGTAGTTCAAAAGTTATTGGCTTTAAAAATTGCTCAGGAGTAATAGGCCAACAATCAAACAAGTTCTGACAGGCCGAAGGGAAAACAAGTGTAGGAATGGGCGTCCAACACCATTTAGCAGTAAAGCTCTGTTTTTGATCTGAAGCATATGTACCATAGCAAGAACTGCACAAAAAGAAGACGACTTGAATATATTAAACTCGGCATATTTTTGGCATCCAAAGTGAGACCATGCAAATGTTTGTTTCCCTCCTTACAGCTGCATGACCACACTCCCTCTGGGATTAACGAGGCTCTTACTCAGCCATGACACTGCCTGAAAAATCTTTCACAAAACTGCAGCTGGGCTGAGGAAGAAACTAAGAGCTCAAGTTTGATGGCCAGCCTCTTAGTTAGCAACAGAGGGTCCTGTGGCACCTTTAAGACTAACATAAGTATTGGGAGCATAAGCTTTCGTGGGTAAGAACCTCACTTCTTCAGATGCAAGTAATGGAAATCTCCAGAGGCAGGTATAAATCAGTATGGAGATAACGAGGTTAGTTCAACCAGGGAGGGTGAGGTGCTCTGCTAGCAGTTGAGGTGTGAACACCAAGGGAGGAGAAACTGCTTCTGTAGTTGATACACTGGAGCTTGAACCAGAGGCCTCCATAGCCAAAAAGCATGAGCTGCTACAGCTTGAACTAAAGCATTAAAGCACCATAGCAGACGTAGTAACAACTCCTAACCTCTGCAGATTGGCACCAATGGGAACCTGTAACATATTCACCAGTTGGTTACACAAACTCCTTAGGTCTAATCTGTCTGTGGGTCCAGTAGGGCTCCAATAGAAGAAACACAGAGGGGATCCTCTACCTCTACACCTAACTCTTCCATCTACTCTGTGTAGGTGTGGGTGTGGTCGGTCACCTCCATGCCAAATGGAGACTGGGACTGCATTAACTATTCACGAGCCCTCCCCCCTTTGTGCTAGGAGACTCTCTCAGTAAGAACCATTATTAGTAGGTGGTATTTGCTGGGGGCAGCTGCTTGCTTGGGATTTCCTAGCAAGATGATTCCACTAGAGTTGTACTGTCAGGGAGCCAGAATGGGAACAGAAGCCTTCAGAGCTAATGTAGAGAAAAGGGGTACCTATGTGAATAATCCTGGTCTCATGAAAATACCGTAGGTTCACTGGGTTCCAATAAACTGATCCCATAAAAATTCCTCATGGAATTTTCCTCCCACGAGAAACCCCTCCCATGGATATATCTGTAAATTATACCAGTGTGGACCTTTGACACTTACCTTGGTCGAGTCACTTTAGTCAGATCATTAAAGGTACTTAGACATTGCAGTGTTGAATGGAGCAATGCCTAACCCCTAGGCAGTCCACCATCCACAGGAATTTTCAGCCCCAAGGTAGGCCCCCAGACTCCCATACAATGAATGGGGAGAGTTAGGCACGTAAGAAAGAGCTTTTCAGAAATTAGCAAGCTGAATGGGGAGCCACACAACATCACTGCGGTGACATACAAAGGAGAGGGGCATAGCTGCCTAAGAAGCTGATCTGGTGCATGTGGCTTATGGGCCAGAGATAGATGCCTCCACTCAAAATCTTCAGCCACAACTCATCTCTTGGAGTTAGATACCTACATTAGGTCAGCTGCTTAAGTAGCTTATGCCTAAGAAACTGAAACCATCTCTCTCTCTCAATTCTGGTCACACTCAATACATCTCTCAGGTTTGCGCTATATGTCCCTGCACCCCTGGCTGGCTTTTGTGCAGGAGCTATTTCCCCCCCACTTATTGGTGGTTTGCACTGGCCATCCTGATGGCAGATAACAGGTGTTAGGTAGGACAGGGCCTGCAGGAGACCCAGTCTCCAGGCAACCTAATGAGTGTAACTGGCTTGTAGTAGGCTGCCTGATTGGCTACACTGACTGACTGACAGAAAGAGTCAGCAGATCAGTTGACCTTAAGACCAATAGCAGCAGTAGTTTGGTAGCTGCTTGATACATTTGCTCATGGCTATGGTAGGTTTTGCTCCAGTCTTGTTCATAGTCCTGCTCCTGTTTTGCCTTAGTGCAGCTAATCCCTCTCTTAACCTTGACTCTGACTCCATTTCTCACCCTGGGCTCCTATTCCTGGCTACTAATTCCTGCTCCGACTACTGGATATGACCACCTATGTCCCAGTCTCTGACAGGTATTCACTGAGCACACCAATTGGATTAGGCCCTGCTGGTGAGATAGGCACTCCCCCATCTAGTTTGAGAAGCCTGCTCTGGGGCTTTGGCTTCAGCTAAGGCTCTGAGTGACTTGTTAGCTGTGGGGTGGAATCAGCGCTTAGGTGGCTTTGGGCAGGTCTACACTTACTTCCTGGTCCGGCCGTAAGCAATCGATCTTCTGGGATCGATTTATCGCGTCTTGTCTAGACGCGATAAATCGATCCCGGATTGATCCCGGAAGCGCTCACCGTCAACGCCGGTACTCCAGCTCGGCGAGAGGAGTACGCGTCATCGACGGGGGAGCCTGCCTGCCGCGTCTGGACCCGCGGTAAGTTCGAACTAAGGTACTTCGAATTCAGCTACGTTATTAACGTAGCTGAATTTGCGTACCTTAGTTCGAAGTGGGGGGTTAGTGTGGACCAGGCCTTTGGGAATATTGAGTGATGTATGGTGAGTTTGTATCTACACTACAGCTGGGAAGTGTAGACAGACTCACTCTAGTTCAGCTTGAGCTAAAATGCTAAAAATAGAAGTCTGAGCATTGCAGCACTGGCAGTGGCTTGGGCTAGCTGCCCAAGTTCAAGCCCACCTAACCCCTGGGTCCCAGCTCAGGCAGCTAGCCTGAGCTGCTGTTAGTGGCGCAAGGTCCACACTACTGTTTCTAGCTTAAGCTGAGCTACTGCGAGTCTCTCTATGTGCACTGGGAATCATACCTGGTAGCTGCAGTATAAACATGCCTTTCAGTGCCTAGGGACTTAGGCACCTGTGGGGTTAGGTGGCAGCCGAGCAGCAGCTTTGAAGGTATGAATGACTCCTAAGTGGTGGACTTTGCTACCAAAAGAAGCAGGTGCTTAAGTACCTTAAGGAACTGGGCCTTCACCTCTCTGTGTCACTTTACAAAACTGGGGAGAATAACACACTTACCAATGTCATTGGGATGCTGTGAATGTAATTAATGTCTGCACAGTGACTGGAAAACATAAAATTTTGCTAAGTTGCTAAGCTTGGTATTATTAACTCATTATTTTGTCTTTTTATGCAGAGCAGACATTTGCTGTTGAAGCATTCAGCTTTGTGTTACTTTAAGGAAATATTGTGGAAATATAAGTATTTTATTATGATTACACAGAAAACAGAAATCTAAATTAAGCAATCTTAAACTAATGGTGCTAGGAATTCTCTTAACCCTGCAAAGTGAAAATTCTTATTCAGGCTAAAGAACAGATGACTGTCATGTCTGTTATAGAGAGATATTTATGCAATAATGAATGCAGCCTAGGGCATTTCCTGGGGATTAATGAATTAATGTCCATTTGGGAGGGTAAGTTGCTTGAGGCAAAGCTGCTCATTAATTCCCCAGAAAATATCCAGGGCTATGGGTGTTATAGGTTTTAGATTTTTTTTACTTAGCCACAAAGTAAACTCCTTTACATTTTCCCCAGAAGCAGCAGCCTCATTCTTCAGGATTGCCAGAAGCACATTCATTATGAGTGGATAGTACTCCTGTATTAGACATTTATACAATACAGTACAGAACTATCAGAACTGTTAATATTTGATCAGGGATTCAAATGATAATGGGTCTGTTTTTCCTGAAAAGCGTGTTCCTTGCTTAACTGCCAAGAGACTGTACCATACAGTAGTGTATCATATCTTTTGAGTTCAGTAACATGTCTAAATAAATAGATTGGATCACAGGACAAAGCCGTAAGGACCATCTAAGTAGGTACCAAAGGGGAAATATGTTAGTTTGATTAACAAAATAAGACCACAGTTGTTGAAGCTGAGGGCAAAACATTTGTGGCAGGAATGAAAGGCTAAGTCATACAGAGATTCCTCAGGTAGTAGACTCAATGTGAACAAAGAGCACACAGTAGGAGGTAGTTAAAATTGATCCATAATTTAGGATTTTTTGTATGATTTGGCTGCAAAACTCACCTCTTCCAAGAAAGAAAAGAATCTATACTGAATGACATAGTGGAGTTTTATTTTATTTTATTTTATTTTTGGTTTGGTTGATTTTTTTTTTTGTCCCTTCCAGTGAAGACCATGGAATGTGATCATGATATACAGAAGTTCTTTGTTATAATCTCAATAATAAACAGATATTTATTTTGGTTTAAATTATAATTTAAAAAAGAATATGTTAATAATAAAGGCCAGATTCATGCACACACTTACTGGTTTTGTGCAGCGCTGTTGATGCGAAGCAACCCTAAACCCTGCTTAACTTGGTAGATAAAGTTAGTTCATGGCTGCTTTGGGTCACATGCACACACAGAAAGTTTGGGGGGAAAATCAAGACAGCTGTTGTGAAGATTCAGCCTTCATTCCACCCACTGATCAATTAACCTAGTTGGTTTCATTATTTTCTTCAATTTCACAGTTTTGCTTAAGTGACTGTTCCGCATAAAGATAATAAGCAAAAAAATATAAAAAATAATCCTACATTTTGTATTGCAATGTAAGGTAAGGTGAACCAGACGCTGAAAGAAATCACCCCCCGGTATAGAAAAAAAAACAACAACCCTAAATAAATCCTTTGCAGTAAAGTATTTGGAGGTTTATTGAGAGAGGTTTTCATTCTTCAAACTTCATAACTCTAAGCATAACTCACTGGACTGTTTCAGGAACATATGTTAACCATTACAGCTCTTTTGCCAATTTCCCACCCTAAATATTTTGAAATACTAAGTAAATTTTGGACACAATATAACAACTAATAATGACAAACCTTGATAGTGAATCAAAATGTTAGTTTGTTACAAAATTACTTAAACTCAGAAACCAAGAGCATACTGTGCAGTGAGAAAATTAGAGCATTTCCTTCTTGTGATTTGGTGAATAGCCAGAGCCTCTGGAGCTGCAGCTGCCCATCACTTTTGAAAATCAGACCAAGAGAGCTAGATCATACCCTCTGTTTAGGTTTGTGTTAGGAGATGCTGCACAATAAGAGGTTTTCCCCAATCCCAGCCTCTGGCCCTTATTCTGCCCAAACACCTGTGGTCTAGATACTATTTAGTCCTGCCATGAGTGCAGGGAACTGGATTAGATGACCTCTCAAGGTCCCTTCCAGTTCTATGATTCTATGATTCCACATACAGTACATAGATTTGGGCACAGAATAATCTCTTCAGGGCTTGGGAAGATGGTTCTGTGCAGTTGACTAATCCCCTTATCCTTGGGGAGTGCAGAGCTCCATTCAGAATTTCTCCTCTGAGGTTTCCAAAGGCATGATTTGGCCTAGAGAAGTTTTGAGTAGGACAAGGGGACCATGCAACTACCACACTAGCGAAGTTTTCTTTAGTTTATTTAAAGTAGTTGTGTGAGTTACTTGGGTTAATGAGACACATGAGATTAAATAGAATTCTGGTTGAAAAGAAAACTAAGTACCAATAATATTTGGGTGTTGAGAAAACTTGAGTAAGTTGCAATCTAAAACCCTTAATTGTTTATTGTTATGGAGCATTTTTATACTCTAGTTGGAAACTCTTAAAGAATGTAAAAGGGGTGAAACCAATAGATAGTGTGGGAAATGTAACTGGGTTTATATAGAAATTACTCTTAAAAAATAATTCTTGATTGTTATTGGGAATGAGATACTTTCCACTGGTTTTATTGAACCATGCTATATAATTCTAATGTGGACACAGATTCTATTTAACCATATACAATTTAATACACCAATAGAAAGGATATAAAATTCTATAGCAACAATATCCTATTCTACATCCTTTCTATTGGTGTATTTACATATTAATGGACTATAATATATATATATATATATTCCAATACTACTGCCCAAACCTATTTGCCTAGCATATACCCTTTGTATAAATACCACTCTTTCACTGTAGACCATACACTAAAAATCCTGCTATGTATCAGGGAAGGCCACTAGGCTTCTGCCCTGCATTGGAACATCTGGTTTCACACTCCATTAGGAAGAAAAAGAGGAAGCTGCTGTCATGTATTTGTTTTGTCATGGTAACTACAGAGACAAGGTGGGTGAGGTATTATCTTTCATCAGCCGAAGTTGGTCCAATAAAAGAGAAGCTTTGAAGTTACACAGAGCTCTTTCAGGTGTGGAAAAGGTACTCAGAGTGTCACAGCTAAATACAAGGTGGAACAGATTAGCTTATGCTCCAATACAGCTGTTAGTCTTAAAGGTGCCACAGAACTCTCTGTTTCTTTTTACAGATCCAGACTAACACGGCTACCCCTCTGATACTTCATAAGTAGTTAATACATTCTAAGGGACTATTCAAGGTGAAGTGGCCTGTTAACACCCCTGCAGTCAAGAACAAAAATGGAGGGGAGTGTTAATGGGTTACAGATGGCTATAATAACCCATAAATCCAGTGTCTTTATTAAGACCATAAATTTGCTAGACACTACAATCATGAATTTAAGTTCCCCAGCTACTCTTTTGAAGGTGTTGTGCAAGTTTCCTTTGAGGATTGAGGACAGAGAGGTCAGATATGGAGTGATCATTTTGTGAAGTGTTTGCCCAAGGGTGATATTTTTGTGTGTGTCTTTTTATCATTTTTCTGTGTAAGTTCATGAATCACTATGCTCTCAACTGAATTCACACAGAAAAATGATAAAAGGCAAATAACCATATTGCCCGTAGGCAAACACTTTCCACAAAATGATCACTCCATATCTGACCTCTCAGTCCTCATCCTCAAAGGAAACCTACACAACACCTTCAAAAGAGAAGCCTGGGAGCTTAAATTCATCACTTTGCTAGACACTGAAATCTTGTATTTTTATAAAGACACTGGATTTCTGGCTTATTAGAATCATCTGTAACCCTGTTAACCCCCTTTTTTGTCCTGTGACTACAGGGGTGCTAATGTGCCACTTCACCTTGAATGGTTCATCAGAATATGTGTCAATTACTTATGCTAAACAATCTGTTCCATCTTGTATTCAGCTGTGACACTGAGTACCTTTTCCACACCTGAAAGAGCTTTGTGTAACTTTAAAGCTTCTCTTTCCTCAGCCAAAGATGGTCTAATAAGATATAATATCTCACTCACCTTGTCTTTCTAATATGGTGAGACCAACATAGCTACAACAACCCTTATCAGGGTAAAGTCAGTAGCCATGTCGATGACCCTGTTTCTTGGGTCTTGGAGGCACTATCAGACAGTTGGGACTCATATTGGTTAGCATCTATTTTGCTGATTTAGGCCTTGCTTGCATGTGAAAATTTTACCAGTTATACAGATATGGTTATACGAGTAAAACAACACAGCTGGACACTTATTCCAATATAAAAGTGTCTTTTTCAGTTCAGCTTAAATGCTCTCTCAAGCAACATAAGCTAAACCTGGGGGTCACCAAATGTAATTAATAGGCAGCAGGTTTAAAACAAACAAAAGGAAGTATTTTTTCACACAACGCATAGTCAACCTGTGGAACTCCTTGCCAGAGGATGTTGTGAAAGCTAAGTGTATATCAGGGTTCAAAAAACAACTAGATAAGTTCATGGAGGACAGGTCCATCAAAGGCTATTAGTCAGGATGGACAGGGATGGTGTCCCTAGCCTCAGTTTGCCAGAAGCTGGGAATAGGTGACAGGGGATGGATCACTTGGTTATTACCTGTTCTGTTCATTCCCTCTGGGGCACCTGGCATTGGCCAATGTTGGAAGACAGGATACTGGACTAGATGGACCTTTGGTCTGACCCAGTATGGCCATTCTTATGTTTTAAACCAAAAAAGGGCATTCAACCTGGAATAAGATGTTTTCACATAGGGGTTCTACTGGTATAACTATATTGGTTTAATTTCAGCAGTTAGTCCGCTATACTGAAAAATCGCAAAAACTTTCCAACAGAGAGAAGGCCTTTGGTGTGGTGGTGGTGGTGAACTGAAGTGCAGGATATAACTCATATTCAGTGGCATGTGCCAATAGACATGGAGGGGAATGAATGAGATGAGGATGAAAGAGGAGGTGTGGGGTCTTTATGGGTAGGGCAATCCAAAGCCCACTGAACTGAATGAAAACAAAAGACTTCTATTGACTAAACTCTAGTTCAGACCCTTGGGCTGTAGTCACTCTGAGGTGAATAGGATATTTATATAATTGTTGTTTATATAAGTAGTAATAGAACAGCAAGAAGAGGGAGAAATATACTCTGTTTACCTTATACTGGATGAAGGGAACGGGTCAAACTTCCCATGAGTTATATAATAAACAAACAATTGGGGGGAGAAGGGAAAGTTGGAATGGATTTAAAATCGGTATGTCAAGTTAGTTAAAGGTTAAAAACACACACAAACAGAGAAGTTAATAACATGTCTATGTTGGACCCATTCTGCCTTTAACTCACACCCTTTTGTATTTAGAGTTCAATCCTCCAACTTTGATTTACTGTTAGTAGTATTACTGATGTGAACAGGACCACTTGTATGATGAAGTACTAGGTTTAACCTTTGACTGCAAGTTCTTCAGGGCAGGCTTTCGTAAAAGTTCAGAACAGTGGGAGATGTCATGATGGGTGCTGAGCTATTCTGAAATCTGTTCTGAGTTGTGGTTGCTGAGTGTTTGACAATCTCTGGTTCTGAGCACTTTTGAAAATGTGGGACATGCTATACAGGTACTAATATGCCACAATACCTACTAAGGAGGTGTTCTAATAGGATAACTTTCCCATTATGAATAAAGATCCAGCAAAAGGCACTTTCTGATGTTTTTACTGAAACACTTACTTGTTTAGTAAACTTTTACTATAGTTACAGTGTGACATCCATCAGCTGGACAGGAGTTTGGTGGTGGTGGTAGGTTCAAGTAAATCTAAGCAGTGCTTATTGGAAAGTCTTATTTCCCCCCCTTTTTATTACCTTCTCCTTCCCTACACTGCAGGAGATTATCCTCTGCTATGGAATGCTGATTGTTGCTCCCTACCCAGTTTAGTTATTGTGACTGCCATGAAAGTATTGCTGTTTGCTGATGCAAACCCCACACTTTGCCTTGGATGTAAACGTGCTGTCCCTATTTGTTTTGGAATTATGTTCCAAAGGAATCATGAAGCAGTGACTGTATTTTAACAGTTCCACTGGCTTCCATGATTGGAACTGCTTGATTTCCCCCCTTTAAAAAATGGTGTAATTTTCATTCCCCCCCCCCCAACTTGATGAAGAGTGAGTTGCTTATTACAGGATGAAACTCTAATAGGCTGATCCTCTCTGATTTTATCCTGATGCTCTCCTTGTGTTTTGATATTCTTGAATTTGTGCCCATCAGCCATTTGGGCCTGATTCAGAGCTCACTTATCCCTATGTACATCAGGAGTAAATCCACTGTAATTAATAGATTGCATAGGTCAGATCCTGAATCATACTACTGACTTTTAATAATATACTTCATTTGGGGTTGCAAAGTAATCTAAGTCTGCCTTAAAATTCTCAATCAGAGCAGCTCCTTCCCCACAAAATGTTGGTTGTGGCTGTGCTACTCAAAGGAGTTTTGGGGGGGAAAATGTGCTGTAGACTGTGTAGGGAGGAAAATCATGAAGAAAACATAGTTAATCTTAATTCATTATTCTTGTGATCCCAATGAAATTCCCAGAGTTAATGAAATTATGACTTCTCAGAAGTGTAATAAAACAGAGAAGCTCACAATCACTTGTTTCAGAATTTATTTTCAGTTGCATTGAAAACAAAGTATCCTTCATTTATACAGAGCGATTTGCCAATTATAAAAGAAAAAAATAAGATATGAGTTGAATTATGGGGGGGGGGAGGGGAAGTGTACAAATGTAAACTTGGATGGTGAGGGTAACTGGTGAGCCAAGCAAAATCCCTATGTATCCCTTCTCATGCCAATGTGCACAGAAAATTGTACAGAAAACTGAAATTGCACACTTTCCTATATAGTTACCTACAGTAATGGCTGCCAACACAGCAGGAATGGATGAATGCCATGGCATAAGATACGGTGGTGGTCCATTGTTGAAAGGAGAAGAGGTACAAGGGAAAGTAAAACAGCACAAAATAGTACTCAGAGACATCTCCAGTGCCCATCAGCCAAATGACTGACCACAATGTAGATCATAGGTAGCACTTTCAAGTTTATATAGTTTCAAGTTAAATATATTCACCAAGAAAGAGGGCTACAAACTTTATCTTCCAGGATGTAACTGCCTGGTTTTTTTCCCAATTGCTTGCATTTGCTTTGTGACACTTCTATTACCACATATAACTTTAGCTATACAAATATGTCATGTCTCCACAGCTGCTGTAGCTCACTCCAGAATAGGAATATCTTTTTCACCTGACACTGTTTTCATTTCAGGCCAGATCTGGGTAGGAAGGATTTGGAATGGAGAGCACTGATGCATAAATAACCCTCTTTTGGCTAATTATTTCTTGCTTTTCAAATTCTTTGGCCCCTAAAACCATTACACATCAGTACTTGAAGCATGGAAGTCATTAGAGGAGAATAATTTCTGTTTTGAGAGTGGTTTGGCACCGTTTCTGCTGCTGATCTCATAGAAGAATTTTCCCAGTTTCGAGCCACTAATTTTCAGTCTCTTTAGACTAAATATACACTAAGACCAACATTTTCAGGCATGTTAACTAATTTTTGTGTCTTGGTTTAGTGTGTCCAACATGAAACAGCTTATGTTTAGATGTTTAAATAGTCTCCTTAATCCCTAATTTGAAGCATCTAGATTTGGAAAAAAAACTGTTCTAAAAGTTTAAAGGGAAGGAGGGGGGAATGTCTGAACACTAGTAATGTTCCTGGAAGAAGTTTTCTGAGTGCTGAGGACAGGTTGAGAATACTTCTGGGGTTTTTTTAAATGGAGTTCATGCAAAAATTACTGTGTGAGGTTATTTAGCCTGTGTTATTACAGGAGGTCATCCTACATTATCATTATGGTACCTTCTGGCCTTAAAAATCTATTATTCCTTGTTCTGCATGTCTGGCTAGTCAGACTGGCACACTTTATTTGCCTAACCATGTGGGAAGAAGAAAAGACTACTGACTACTTTTCCCCATCACAAAAATACCTCCATTGTGCCTTCCATAGGGAAAAACTTCTGGCTTCCCACTCTGCTGGTAACCTTTTGCAAAGAGAAGGGGAAAATAGGTTCCTGATGGCTCCCCTCTTATGAGAAAGAGTGGAAGGAAGGTTTCCTGGTCCACCTCCAACCACTGTGGGGAGGCAAAGAAGAACCCACACCTTTTAAAGGGTGAAGGTGACTAGCACATCCCCATGTGTGTGCCCTCCAACCAATACAGGGTCAATATGTGAACATCCCAGTGGAGCAGAGAGCATGTAGGTCTGAGGAGGAGGGGAAGGTAAGGTGGCTGAAAGTTCCTTTTGGATATTTGTTTTAAAGGTCAGTATTTCATTTGTATTATAAGAATTAAGTTGAAACTTGGCAAATTTATAACCAGGGTTGCCTGCAATAGCCAGGGACTAAACTCGAGGATCCAGGAGGTCCGTTACAGTCCTCTGTCATTCTGCTGACTCCTTGTCAAAGGGCATACTTGTCCTGTAGCATTCCTTACTGGCCACTGTTGCTCTGCTGAGGTCTGTCTCAGTTTTCCCTCTACTGAGGTCCCTTTAAAAAGTCCACACAGTTATTCAAAACATTCTGAGGACCAGTGTGTTAAGTCCTGCACAAAGTCTTTAAAAACAGAACTGAGACCTGCCAGTCTTCATGCCCATTTCAGCTGGATCCTGCCCCTCTTCCCTGATGGTCTGTCCTCTAGAAAGTCCATTTATTTTTCCTCAGTCCCAAGCTAGGCACAGCCCTTCCTCCTCTCTAAACACTTCTTGCCTGGAGTGTGGCCTTTTCCAGAGGCCTTTCCTCCTGCTGACTCAGGGCAGTGCAGGAGCCTTTTTATTGCCTGCTATCTGCCAACCACCTACAGCTGTTTGATGATCTGGTCTAGACACTTTTGAATATGTGGGCCATGCTGCTTTGGTACTAATATGCTACAATATCTGCAAAGGAGATGATATAACATGATCATATTCCTATTATGAATAAAAGTCAAGCACAAGGTACTTCCTGCTGTTCTCCCCTTTAGCTCAGTTGAACAGCAGGAAATCAGTCCAGATGCACTGGACCCTGATTCCACTTCAAAGGGCCAGTCACACTGTGACACCCCTAAGTATTATCATCCTTTGTACATATCCCTCCATATCTTACCTCAAGTTCACATTCTTGTCAGTACTGTAACTTATTAAAACTGGAAATGCTGATTTATAAAAAATAAGATTATTGAAAACATTATGTTGCAAGAATTAGTTCCATGTAATTTCAGGCTTCTCCCTCTTCTAAATTTGGTTTGTCTCTGACTTTGTCTCCTCCTTTAGAAGATTGCGTTACAGAGGGCACACTTCGAAAACAGGAGTAGGTAAGTACTGCTTTAGATTTTGGTCAACATCTGGTGCAAGGCTGGTGTAAATCCTTCCTGACACCTGTCTCAGTCTGTGGGTTTCTCTCCTCCTCCCCCCCCCCCCCCCCCCCCCGCAGTCAGCTATTACAGTTCAATTGTTCAGTTTGAAATGCCAAATGGGTAAAAAAAACAGACGATTTGTTGGCATTTTGGAAGTGCCAAGCCCTGTGATTATTTAACAATGGAGCTTATTTTAATGACTCATACACACATGAGCCCGTCAAAATAGTCAAATACAATTGAGGATCCTAAAATTTTGTAAGGAGACTTTTAAAAAAATAATTTAATTTGATTTCAAGGGTTATTAAAAAATTGGGAAGTGGCAGAACAAAGCCATAGGCACACATAATATTCCTCCCTAACTTGTGACCTGGTCAGGGCTCATGCTATGTTTTGATTTGAAGCCTAAATGAGTGCCCAGTGCACTAAGTTTATACTTGAATATTTCTAAAACTACAAAAACTCCATAAAAATGCCTTTATCTTTTTAACTCATTGACTGCCACATCTCAACACTATACCTTTCATGGCATGAAGAGGAATATTTTCTGTGAGGAAATGGTGGTGCCAGGTCATCTGTATGTGCACTATATTTGCACAATAAATTGATATACTGAAGTAATTTCAGAAGACTCCAGAGTCTACTATAGAGGTTTTTTTTGTAGTTATAACTCTTAGTATATCATTCTTTTAAATTACATTTAGTTACTCTATATGGTATATGTGTCAATTATAGACCTGCATAAAAATGCAGGTGCTGTACTTTATACCATATTAAAAATGGTGGAAAAAACTGAGAACTGAGTCATTTACAAAAAAATCTTAAGAATATTGCCTGCTTGCCTCCTAGATGCAAGATCTCGATGTTCATTATACTGATTTTCCTGTAGTAAGTGCCATCAAACATTGCCACTGCATAGTGACAGAGCTAGCACTGCTTACCACCTCTTATAAGACTATATTGCACGCAGCGTATAGTGTTGTAATATTCACTCTTTCTGACTCAAGATGTTTTTAATGGTAATAACTGCATATTAAATGTGGGAAAAATACACGAATGCAGTGTTACTGCTGGAAATGTTCTGGAAATTCAAACCCACAGAATTCATAATACTGACTTTTATTATGTTTATTTTAACATGTACACACTCACTTTGGGTGGGTTTAGTGTTTGCTTTAATCAAGGGAATTAAATGAAATGGGGCACTGTGTACTAGTTGACATTGTAAAGGAAGAAAATTAGGAAATTTTAAAGTGGTGGTTCCTGTAGCAACCATAACACAGACCTATTGTACTAAATAGAGTGGTAGAAAAAAATTGATCTGAAACGACAAAATACACCTCTACCCCAATATAATGCGACCCAATATAACACAAATTGGGATATAATGTGGTAAAGCAGCGCTCCAGGGGGGCAGGGCTGCGCACTCCGGCGGATCAAAGCAAGTTCGATATAACGCGGTTTCACCTATAACGCGGTAAGATTTTTTGGCTCCGGAGGACAGCGTTATATCGGGGTAGAGGTGTACTGCATTAATGTATATGTTAAGGTAAACAAGAAGAATAAACTTTTTCAAAGTTACAAAGTGTAGTTAGACTCCCAAATGCTACAGACTTTCAGGAAGAATTGGGTACCTAATGTAACTGCCCTCTGTTCCTTTGAGAATCTCCCCAAAAGTAAAACTGTGACTGTTGTGTTGTCTGCTATTTTAGATAAACAGGCCTACATACCATCTGTATTATATAGTGATAACTGGGCATAATTCAATACAAATGAGAAGTGAAATTTATAAAGCTCCTCTAGTAAGCAAATTTTGAAATGAGCATATACTTTTCAATATGGGACATGATATCCATGTGAGAGACCATGCACTTTATAAATAATAGTGTGGTAGGAAGTTTTTGTACAAGAAATAAAACAGCAAATTAAAACCACCACATATGAAAGTGGACAATTAAGAGACCACACGAACAGGGTACTTCTACACTATGGAAAAAAAACCCTGTGTCTTGTCCAGGTCAGCTGTCTTGAGCTCGCAGGGCTTGGCCTTTGGGGTTGAAAAATTGCTGTTTAGATGTTTGAGCTTGGGCTGAAGCTCAAGCTCTGGAACACTGAGAAGGTGGAGAGTCTCAGAACTCGAGCTCCCACCCAAGCCCGAAATCTACACAGCAATTTCTAGCCTAACAGTATGAGCCCTGCGAGTTCAAGTCCGCTGATCTGGGCCAGCCGTGGTCATGCCACAGTCTTTTATTCCTCTGTAGACCTACCCACAGAGACATAGGATAAAGATCAAGGAAAGTGACCTGGATCCTCTGAGTGATGAGGATTCTTCTTCTTCTTCTTGGTCATCAGTCAGTACCTCCATACTGTATCTCTGAAACTTGATGGCTTGCTGATAACATAACCTCTTCTTCTCAAAGAAGGTCTTTCTGCTGTGACGTGATCTACCACATGGGGCCTGTGTTTGCTGCCCCTCATATTTTTCATAGTCAGTAAGTGGGTGGGGATTTGTTCATTATATCCCCCTCCAGGCACTATCAGCAACATTCTGGAAGGCCTCAAGGGACAGTGTCTGCCTTGTCTTTGTGTAGATGTCTTCTGTTCCTTTGGTAGGAATTTCACAGCCACAGCTTTTAAAGCCAGAAGGGACCACTATAATCATCTAATCTGACCTTCTGCATAAAACAGGCCATAATATTTCACCCAGTAATTCCTGCATCACTCCTGTAATTTCTAACTGGGCTAAAGCATACCATTTAGCAAAGAAGGTCAAAGCTGATTTAAAGATTTCAAGTAACAGGCATCATATACCTATCTGTACTGAGTTTTCTGCTAACCCACTTGACTATGTATATTAAGAGCTTGACCTGATGTGCTTGAGCTTATATACCAGAGAATTGCCAACATGAGCCTATGACATAGAGGCCTATTGGTGCCAATGGACAAAGCATTCACTATTCTTTTACAAGCAACTCTGCTCTCATACCTAACAAACTCACTACACCTAACACACTGCTTTCATGGTATTTATCCATAAAAGGTAGTATGTGAGGTCTCTACTGAAAGCAGGAAACTTATCAATACTCATATACATTAGGGAACTGTGTACAAGTAATATTTAAGGAATAATGTAACTATATTGAAAATTCTGCCCTTCTGGTTTTGGAATGAAAGTGAGTCACAAGGAATCATATGTTTCAGTGATGGCCCATTCAAGCAGGAGAAAGTTGTAATCCCTCCCTGACTCGTTGATAATGTAATGTATTATTCAGTTGTCCACTGCTGCAACAACCCATAAGAGTCAATGGGGAACCATCAAAGATAAACTATAAACATTGAAACCTCTTGGAAGTGAAAAGGAATGGTAAAACAATGTGATTACCCTCTCTACGGATAAAGACATAAGACTGATTCAGCATATCACAGGGTGGAGAAAGACACTCTGTATCCATTCACTGAGGAGACATCTTGCTGAGCATGTGTGTTTCATGAAAAATTGGATCCTCGTTCCAGTGAAACCAGTCATCTCTATAATAGACTGAACTTGCGGTGTAGGAGGGAACATATTTCCTGAGATAGGAAAGGTAACTAGGCATAGGCCATATTTTATTATTTTGTTTTGTATTGTAACTATTTGTTTCCATCACTCTCTTTTGTTTCTAGTGGGACTTTTATTCTTTCTTAAATAAACTTACTTTTGTTTTATTGTAAGTGCTCATAAGTACTGTGTATTATACAGGAGAGGCGATTTAAGGTAAAACTGATAAATTGGGGTACACTGTTCCTTTTGGGAGCAGAGAATCTGAGATTTCCATGAGTAGCCAGTGTCAGGGGCTGGATTTCACAGGGGAGCACTTTAAGGGCACTTGGAGCACCTTCTTTTTAACATGGAAGGCAAAGACAGGGCTGGCATACCAGAGATAAGAGTGCTTGGGTGGTTGACAGACTGGTAGTGTTAAGGAGCTAATATTTAGCTACCAGAGGGAAGACACCTTCATGTAACTCACAATCCTGGGTACCCCAAGAACCATCATAGAGCCACTTGTGGGTGATTATCTGTGATAAACTCATCTGAAATCTCATGGCAAACAGAGATTTGCAATATATTATTACACAGTGTGTTGTGCAGCAGCTCAATCTAAATGGGCGGATGGGAAGTAGGTGATCGGTTCAATCACAGAGACCCCCTTGGGACTGTCACCTGATGTGCTGAGACTACCTCTGAGCCCATTTTCTCTGTCAGTTTGGGCTTCCAGAACCCTGTCTTGTTGAGCCAGATACGCTAATCTCCTGCAACACAGACCCAGGCTCTCACCAATGCCCCCAAAGCTGCAGATTTAACTGAAAACGGCTTAGCAAGTGCTCCTGTCTCTAGCACCCAGACACCCAGCTCCCAATGGGATCCAAACCCCAAATAAATCTGTTTTCCTCAGTATAAAGGTTATACAGGGTAAACTCATAAATTGTACGCCCTCTATAACACTGACCGAGAGATATGCACAGCTGTTTGCTCCCCCAGGTATTAATTACTTACTGTGGGTTAATTAATAAGCAAAAGTGATTTATTAAGTATTAAAAGTAGGATTTAACTGGTTCTAAATAATAACAGACAGAACAAAGTAAGTTACCAAGCAAAATAAAACAAAACACGCAAGACTAAGCTTAATACATTAGGAAACTGAATACAGGTAAATCTCACCCTCTGAGATGTTCCAATAAACTTCTTTCACAAACTGGACTCCTTCCTAGTCTGGGCCCAATCCTTTTCAGACCAACATTGTAGTTTATGGTCTGGATCCAGCAATCACTCACACCCCCGTAGTTTCTGTCCTTTGTCCCAGTTTCTTTCAGGCATCTCTTTGGGGTGGAGAGGCCATCTCTTGAGCCAGCTGAAGACAAAATGGAGAGGCTTCCAGGGCCTTTTATATTCTCTCTCTTGTAGGCGGAAACCCCTTTGTTCTTCTGTGCAAAATCATAGCAACAAGATGGAGTTTGTAGCCACCTGGGCAAGTCACATGTCCATGAATGATTCAGCTTTTTGCAGGCTGACGTCATTGTTTACATGTTAGTTTGAATGTTCCCAGGAAAGCTCAGATGTGGATTGGCATCTCCCAAAGTCAGTTAAGTGTTTCTTGATTGGGCTCTTACTCAGAATACTACTTTCTCAAGAAGCTGACCAAATGCTTCACAGATGCTACTTAGAATCAAACACACTGAGATACAAGTACATAGCCAATATTCATAACTTCAAATACAAAAATGATACACACATACAGACAGCATAATCATAACTAGCAAAGTACAACCTTTCCATAGACACCTTACTTAAGCGCCTTTGTGCAAGATTTGGTGCAACTATAGGACCTTGCAACAATGTTGCAACAATGATCTATACGGTCACAGTTCATGTCAATAACATCACAAAGTAGACCCTTAAAAAGAGATAATCTCTACTGTTTAATTCAAACAGATCAGCAATGGCCTTGCACCATGGGCAATAAAGGATGTCAGTGATTTCAATGTTTCTTTTGTATTCTAGTTCTTGTATTTATTGCAGTTGACATTTAGATTCTTGATTTGTTTTATTCTGTAGTGCTTACGAACCTAGTCATGGATTAGGACTCCACTGTGCTAGGCAGTGTACAAACAAAACAAAAAGACAGTACCCAGCCCAACGAGCTTACTATCTAAGCATAAGGCAAGAGATAACAGCTGGATAGGCACCAACCAACAGGAGAGCACAAGGAAACAATAAGACAATACTGATCAGCATAATAGGCACCTAAACTGCCTAACCATTGTCAAGTCATTCACTCCTTTCCAGACAGTGTATCTTTACTTTGTCATTTTTTTCTCCCTCTGTTATTTTATTGTCTCAGTCTGTTGTTTTTTGTTTTTCTGATAGGGATTGTTGGGAGAAAAAATGTTTCTCAAAAGGAATGTGTACAAAAATGGTATTATAGATGTAAACATTACACAGTGTTGAAAATGTTTTATATATCTCTGTTTAAATCAATCTGAGTCTTTTCATGCTATTTCTCTTCACGTCCATGGTGAAATATCACCTAGAAAGGCTCTTGAATCACATGCACGTTTAAACAGGGTAGGAGGGGGCAGGGAGAGTCTTAAATGGTGGACTTAACAAAGAATACGATCCAAATTGCCCAGCTGCATATGTTTGGAATAAGCGCATTGCAGAGTTGATTGGAGACTAATGTTTTGCCCTTTGTCATGGTTTCCAGCAAACCTTTCATTACATTCAAGGCTGATTTTTGGACACCCATAGTATGATAATATTCCTTTTCATTTTCAGATGTTCTTTTGCTGAAATGCTAGTGCACAGCTTGATGAGGCTCTGCATATCCAAGTAATACATGATATCTGAGAAGCTGAAGGCAGACAATCCCATAACCAAAGCTTAGATACTACAGTGGCATCAGGGCTAGAGAGAAACCTAATATAAATATAGACATGACTGCTTTAAGAAGCTTAACTGGTCATTTATTGGTGTATATAAATTATAACTAGGGATGCAAACAATATCTAATTCACATTTAAACTAGACACTAACCCAATCTCTCTGAAATTATGTGTAACTGCTTGGATTATATATTCTAGCAAAATGGCCGATGTTGGTATGGTGGGTCCCGCGCTTTTCTTGGCAGGCTTTTCTAGGACGCCACCCCTTGCCTCTGCTCTTGGGGTGCTGAGGGCCCCACTAGTGGCCCGGGAAGTTGATACAGGAGGGAAATGGGGAAGGGGTCTGGGCTTGCTCTTCACTCTGAGCCCCAGCCCCTCTCAACCCATGTGAGTTTCTTACCCTCTTCCCCCTTGGGTAGTGTTACCCTTGGTCCTTGACGCTGGGGGAGGGAGTCTCCCTGCCCTTCTGCGGCAGGGTCTCCTTTCCTCTGGTTCTCTGGTCTTTCAATTCTCAGCAACACACCTCCAAGCTTCAGTCCTCTCTCCTTCTTCGCACACACCCTGTCTGCCTGGAGCAGGGTTTTTTTATTAGGTTCCTGACAGGGCCTTAATTGACTACAGGTGCTCCAATTAACCTGATATATATCTATATAAATATAGATATAGATAGGATATCAGCATCACTCTTTTAGAGGGGTCGGCAACCTGCGGCATGCATGCCAAAGGCGGCACGCGAGCTGATTTTTAGTGGCACTCTGCTGCTAGCTGGGGTCCCGGCCACTGGCCCCACTCAGCCCACTGCCGGTCTGGGGTTCCATCTGCCGCCCGCGCTGCCGGTCTGTGGTTCTGTCTGCCAGCCCCTTCCAAGCGGGGTCCCGGCCGACGGCCCGGCTCAGCCCACTGCTGGTCTGGGGTTCCGTTCGCCGGCCCCTGCCAGACGGGATCCCAGCCGCTGGCCCCGCTCAGCCCGCTGCCAGTAAATGTAACATGTATTACTGGCACGCGAAACCTTAAATTAATGAAGACTTGGCACACCACTTCTCAAAGGTTGCCGACCCCTGCTCTATTACAACACATTTAGCCTGGAATAGGATAAACTATAGCTCTCAGAAGTTACTCATTATTTTCACCACTCTGCATGGAGATTGACTAGCTCTCACTTTCTCTAGATCAGTGTTTCCCAAACTTGGGACACCGCTTGTGTAGGGAAAGCCCCTGGCGGGCCGGGCCAGTTTGTGTATCTGCCATGTCCGCAGGCCCGGCCAATCCCGGCTCCCACTGGCTGCGGTTCACTGCTCCAGGCCAATGGGAGCTGCTGGAAGCGGTGCGGGCCTAGGGACACTTCCAGCAGCTCCCATTGGCCTGGAGTGGCGAACCGCAGCCAGTGTGGGCCACGATCGGCCAGACCTGTGGACGCGGCAGGTACACAAACCAGGGGCTTTCCCTATACAAGCGGCATCCCAAGTTTGGGAAATACTGCTCTAGATCATACTACTCCAGTTATTGTGCCATGAAGGCATTTGTCTCATTGAAGTCAAGGACATACTCACTAATAAATTTAGGGGCTTGGAATTTGCTAATCGGTAGCCATTTATATGCAGTTGAATAGAAAAAATGCATATGCTGGCAATAGCGCTACATCCTAGAAAACACAAGTGGAATCAAAGAGAATTAAGCACTTCTATTGTTTCTATTCCTTGAGTAAGGAACATTTTAGTAGTAGGAGGAAACAACCAGCTATGGAAATGGATCAGATACTTGGTGTGCTCCATATTGCTACATTTAACAACATAAATTCACATTTGTATAGGAAAAATCCCACTATTTTATACAATTAAAATATACCATGTTTGGAATTAAGTACAGTATCTGAAAGAGATCAAGTCTAGTATTCTGATATTTCTAAATAAAGTAGAATCAATCACACGTTGGCCAATCATCCAATCTCACAACTGCCTGAATGCACTCCTGTGATCTGTACATCAGAAAATGATGTCAAGGTATTCTCTGCACTGGTGGCTGTGCATATATACCATTGTGTCCACACTTCATAATGCAGGCCATCCACCAGACTTTGACTTCCACCAGAATAGCCAGTGTAGTTAAAAAAGTTATGAGATGAATATAAAATCTATGAATACATGATATTTAGCTTTGTTTGGCCCAAACAAGAAAAATCATAAACTAGTTTCAGAAAGGATTCAGTTCTCCAACCATCAGAAGCAATGGGTTATTTCAATGGCAAACTCTACTCCTCTACTGAAGGAAGATTGAATTTAGTAACCTGAGTATAAGGTTTGAAATAGCTAGATTCCAAGGAAAATACATTCCAAACTAGAAAGAGTGTATGTACATTCAGGTGATATCTTAAGATCTAAGATCCCATGTAGTTTGCATAGGCATTAAATATCTCATGTCACATATCAGAGTTTACCCCTGGTCATAATTTCCCATCTACTCCACATCTTGTACAATGTGGTGTCTGCAATCCTTGCCCCCCAGAAGTGGCAGCATTTTTGTAATGTCATGTGACATATAGATTGTCTGTGAAGCACTTTGGGGGAGTTTTAGGGTGAAAGGAATTATATAAATGGAAATGTTCATTCTGCTTCCTTCTAAATGTCAGGGAGGCTTCAAAAACAAAACAAAACACTCTACATAAATATATTAGCAATTGCTAAATAGGAAAGAGGGAATTATCTTCATCTCCAGCCACTGATTTCTTATTGCTTGGGTTGGTTACCACCTTACGCCCTTTTCAATTGCTCAATCACAACTTGGTGCTGATAATGCAAGTTTAATCCAGGTGCTGTCAATTACAAGGTATTTGCACATCAGGTTTGAACAAATGCTAACTGAATTTGAAAGCAATGAGGCACAGTGCTGTAGTAACCTTGGCAGAGGGCCTAGCTTTTAAGCTGTCTACAGACTTTAACAGTGAAATGTTTGAGGGGAAAGAATATGTGTTGGCAAGAGTGCTTGATCCAAGTTTCAGGGAAATAACTGAAACCATACTTCCTCCAGTGCAGACCAAGAACATCGGAAAGATGTTTTCATAAATAAAGTGCTGCCGGCCATGCTATTCTCTACCTTCTTCTTCCTCAGATCCCAGAAAGTTAAATACAGTGCATGAAACAGATTTCAAATGTCTTGGAACATCCCAAAATACAAGAGACTAGTGAAATAATAACAGCCACATTGACACCAGCTGCAGGAACAGCAAAAAATGTTAGCATATCTGTATTGACTGCAAATGAACATATGGATACTGTGACAAATTAACCACATGTTCCTGGATAGCTGGCTAGGAATGGGACCCTATAGACCATGATCAAGGAACAGAGACTATACATTTGTGTTTCTAGTGATCTTCCTTTATGATTAGAGTAGTACAAAAAAATCACACTGTTAGGAAGAGTGTTGAAGAATGTTTTCAACAGCTTCACAACACTAATGGTTGGCCTGAGTTTGGCTATCTGTTTATATTTTTAAACACCCGTTTAAAATAAAATATAAGGCTTTCTGGCAATATGAGCAACTACTGAGAGTTATAGTTTATCCTATCCCGGTCAAAATGTGTTGTAGAAGAGTGATGCTGACACCTATTTGCATATCAAATGATTTCAGTCGGCTTACTTCTGTGAAAGTTTTTCTTTGGAATATTTGAACAGCCAAAGTAGCATTCTTGTACAGCTCTATAAAGATGGCAAACAATCAACATCTTTTCCTCCTGATCTCCTTGTAGTTACAAAAGGTCTTGTTCAGACTTACCATCCATATGTAATCTTTCTGCATTACATACAAATCTCCCCTTACTTGAAACATCTTTACAGGACAAGCAGCCTCACCAGCATCTTGTTATGATACTGGACTGGAGAATGGACATTTATGCAGAATCAGTGACTATTTGCACAATGAAAGGCCCAGAGGCTTCAGGGAAAAAATATTATATTTTATTGGAAAGACGTTTCTAAAGGACAGGCGAGAGGTGCTTTTGAAAATCCTACTAAGTGCCTAAAGATGCAGAGAAGCACCTAAATAGCTTTAAAAGCCTGTCATTTGCCATCAGTAAAATGGTATAATACTTCTTTACCTCACAGGGGTGTTGTGAGGATAAAGACTGTGATGCACTCTCATTGGATACAATGACCTTGGGGGCCCTAAGTGCCAAAAATGCATAGATATGTCAGATTTGATTAAAACCAAGGATAACTTCAAGAACTTTGCTATTCAGTCAAAACTTGGATTGATGCAGGTGATCTCAAAGATACTTCTAATATCAAGGGTGAGTGGAAGTTAGGAGAACTCTGATAATGGACACTAGAGCTGGGTGAACAATTCATAATGAACGATGCATTAAACAAATTTAGACCTTTGTCCATTTGCAAATTGTTCACAAACAAACTAACTTTTATAAATGTCTTCACTATTTGCAATTGTCCAGCTGCTGTACATTTTTTGTAAACAAATTTTAGCTGATGGCTTATTTGTAAAATTTTTGGAGACTATTCTTTCAAGTAGTAAATATCCAAAATTCAATATTCAGACTGTGATTGTTATTATTTCAGTTTCTTGACATTATATATTTGACTTTGAGTATACAACCATTTTACTTTTGTTTCAATTTTTGGCTTATAGTCCCCAAATTCACTTTCTGGAAACATTTCTATGAATAAAACTTACTCACAAAAATGTTTGGAAAAAAGATTATTTAAAAAAAGAAAGGAAATGAATACTGTTAAAGGAAATTTTTTTGTTTGTAAACAATTTTTCTCGCCATGTTCCTAGTTCTACTGAAGGCCAGTTGTTGCACGTAGCAAAGGTGGAGAGAGAAAGAGAGTGGATTCGAAGAACATTGAAATGGTGACTGTTTGAATTCACCCTAGATGTTCTCATCTTAAGCAGATGGGCTACCAGCTTCCTAGGTTCAAACCTGGAAAGGTTTCATAGGCAGGCTTTGACATATATAGAATGGCGGAGAAGGCAGCCTGTACTTAACCCCAATAATCTGACATGCCTTTCTTCCATCATACAAAAATAAAGTGGAAGATGGAATAATTGTGAAATAAATGATAATAGTAAAAGCATTAGTTTTCTAATTAAACCATCAATTAAAATGCAAGGAGTATGGGAAATAAGCTAGATGTGTTACTGATATGATTTAGTGGACATAAGTACTACATATCATAACTGAAGTTTAGAAACTTTGGACCAGATCTTTGGCTGCTGTACTTTTGTCTACAGAACTATGACAGTTTACACCAACTGAGGATCTGGCTCAATATCTCCTGTTTCTATCTGTTTTACTTTCACTGAGTCTCTTAACTCATCTGTAAAATGGGGAAAGAGCTAATGAAATAATAACTCAGATCTTCAACTAGTATACCATCAGTGCAGATGTCCTGATGTCAGTGGTGCTATGATGACTTACATCAGCTGAGGATCTGGACCAATGTTTCAAATTATTACATACAATAAGTACAAGATAAATGCACCTTGATATGAGAAAGAGGTAGAGAAACTGGAAGGAGTTCAGAGAAAAAGAATAAAGTTGATTAAGAAACTGGAGGGATTAATTTATGGAGATTAAGATAATTAAATAGGTGTAACCAACCTACATGGTGACTAAAGCGAAATATGATAAATACCTACATGCATAAAAGAAAAAACAAGTATTTAGGATTAAATTAGAAGCTAAGATGTTTGTAGCAAGAAACAGGTCTTCTTATGTGTTTGTTTCATGCCTAGCATAATGTGGCCTTGTTGTTCTTTGCGGCCTCCAGATTCTATCCTAATACAACTAATAATAATAAGGGTAACCCCAAAGGGTGCCCTTAGAAACAAGCTGAGGAAACTGAACAAAAGAAAAATAAGGCTGAATATCAGGAATTAAGTCTGTAAACAAAACAGTTGAAATTCAATATTGTTCCTGCACTTAATTCAACAGTACAGTTCTGCATGAAGGTTATACACCAATATTACATTATTTTTGTAAAGCTAAGAATGATCTTGTTAATGCATCCTGCTACCTAAGGGTTATTTTTTTTATTCAGAAAGGTTCTTCAAGAACAACAAAGAAGGTAGTTGCAGAGTAAATGAAAGTGTAAATGAAGAACCCAAGAGCCAAGGCACACTGGTTTAATGCCGAAAAAGACAGTAAAGAAGCTATTCTTTCAGGAAAAACAGCAGAACCTCCAGGAGAGAGTTTCACTTCCACAGACAGTTACAATGGTAGGAACAATTTCTCATTAAAATTGCATTGCATCTTCAATTGTTATTACATATACTTGGCAGCTATTGCTTTCAATGTGCAATTCTGTGCATACAACTCACATGGTCATGAAAATTACACATATGCAACAATTACCGTACATTAGGCAGTTGACCAAAAAAAATATTATTTGTTAAATTATACTAGAAAAACTTCTGGCAACAGAGTTCAAATTTTGAGCAATGAATACAGTCATAGACAAGGCCCTTAGCTATCTGTAACTTTAGAGTTGAAGAATTGTCTACTGAATGCTAAATTTGTTAGTCTCTAAGGTGCCACAAGTACTCCTGTGGATACAGACTAACATGGCTGCTACTCTGAAACTTGTCTGAGACAATTCACTAGATCATCATAAGGTCCAGGCTTTCCTTTTTCTTCTGATGAGTGATTTTTATGTGGAAGTATCCATCACACTTTTCACCAGCCTTTACCATTTGGATGAAAGGGACATGATGAATTAATTTAATTAGCAAATGTATTGTTCAAAGATCAGTGTCCAAAAGAAATCATTACATATTAATAACCACATTAAGTAACCCTTTTACTGGAGCATTTAAACAGTTATTTTTGGTGCCAGGGACTTCTGTGCTGACTCAGCGTTCTTCTGTATTTATGTAACATGGACAATTCTAGAAGTGGTAGTAATGATTGTAGGTGCTAGTTAAGGAAAATAAGTTTGTTTTTGTAGTTTATTTTATTTTATTTTATTTTTGATTTGCTGTAGGATCATATTGCTCCAATTAGCAGATGTGCTCTAGAAGCCATTATTTTGCTTTGCATATAATCTTGCAAATCCAAGCCCCAAACCGAATAGTGGTTTAGAGCTTATTACTATTTTGTCTAAATCATTGCAGTTCAGGAAATGTAGGGTAAAGATTTTAGACTTGGTTCTGCCTTGTAAGTTGCATAGTGATTTACACCTGTGTAGAGCATACAAGAGATGTAAATCAGAATAGAAATGTTTTACATCTACTTTGCAATGTAGGTGCATATGGTTGCAAAGTTGCAAGACACTGGAAACTCAGACCCAATGCTTTCTTGTCCCTACTGTATGACCACACGAGGCCAGTTTTTATTTTGTGAAACATCACTTACAAAAGTTGTTCTGATTTGAGTTTTATTGTATTTAGCTACCAAGAGAGTGGTTTCATTAAAGAAGAGGATGGATTCAGTCTTCCAGTTCTGATCCTTTTCTAGTACTAATGAGAGTTACAAGGCAATATTGGAAGACGATACAGCCCTAGAAATATGAGTGGAATTGTGAAAAATGTAGCAGAATTTTTTGTAATACACCACGTTGTACCTTCATTAAAAAAAAAAAATAAGCCAATGTTTGTAACACCTTCACTGATGCATTTTTTGTGTAAAACATTTGAGCCTTTTTGATAAGGGCCACATTTTCAGATCTGGTCCTTAATATTGTGCTTGCAAAAATGCAAAGGCACCTGCCTATGTGCAAAATGCTTCCTTTTTGTGCTATAACACAATTTTCATGGTAAAAATGAATTTGTATGGACAAATTTGATTTGAAAATCTTATTGATCAAATTCATATGCAAATTTCTGAATCTAGTACATAAGCAAAAATGTTCATGCAAATGTTTTGCACATGGCTTTTAGTCAACTTGTGACCAACTTTGAGATTTCTATATATTATAGCTTCCTGCATATTTCAGACTATGGCACAGAAAAGTCAGCTCTAATACTCAAAGAATCCATCTTCATGGCAAAAGCTTGAAGCTACATCTTAATGGTCATAATGCTTATCCTCTCTGAATATTCTGACATAGCCAGTGAAAAGGCACTATTGTCCTGTCTATATGACATAGTTGGAGTAAATAGTACAACACTACAAGGACTCTAGTAATTCATCTCCAATAGGATCCAAAGAGAGCAGATAGGCAAGTGCTCTTTTTCTCACAAAATCCACATCTGTAGAAATCTGCAGGAGTCCTTCCTCACCGTCCTTCATTTCAGGTTACCATTTGGGGAAGTGTTGAAACTCAAACCAGGCAAGACTGAAGCTCAAGTGATTAGTTTTATCCTATAAAATTTGAAGTGGGATTTGGCTACATTAGAGAATGTCTGTATACACAAGCACCAAATACATGGTCAAGATGGCAGGGTTCTTAGGTTTAATCAAAAGAAGGCTGATGGTAGGCATTTTTGGTAAAGAGTCTTCAGTTGAGGAATTTACTTGCTCATTGGTCTGTCAGAATCCAGATTTGCTGACCTTTAGGAATGTGCTAAGACAGTTATTATCTCAGGCAATTTCTATTATGATGGGCTGCTTCTCTGGTTGGGCTCAGAGTGGGAAGTGAAGATTGTATTTGTGGCTTGAGAGTTTGGTGGATATTGCACCATTAGAATTTTGTGTATCCTGAGTCTTTGGCTCACAGAGTTTGTGTAGTCCACAAACAGTAGGGCTTCAGAAGGATCCCTGAAAGAGTGGAGGGAATATGCATGACTAGTCTGCTACATTAGAATGTCATCCTCCAATATATAATATTCCAGATACTTCTAGAAATAACAGGGAAGACAATTGTGTCCAGAGGTAAATAAGGAAATTGCTGGGGGGGGGGGAGGGAAGGAGGAGAAATACCCACAGATCAGTAGTTATCTAATGGGTCTGGAAATTCCTGATTCTTTGCAGAAGCAGTTGTGCCATTTATAGATGGGTACTTTGTTTTCTAAAACAAATGTATCTGAGGCATACTCAATCTAGCATAGCTCTTGGTCTGCCAATTTGTAATTTTTAACTTTTTGGCTGCCCTGTTGGAAAAATATATATTAGACAAAAACACTGAAATCATAAATGAAAATTTTTAGTAGTATGCTTATAGAAATTAGTTTTGAATTATTATAATTCAGAACATTCATGAGATTTCTTTACATTGAGACTGGCAAGGTTGTTACAACTGGAAGTGAATCTTTGTAGCAAAGTAGTCCTGGGAAATGTAGGATTACAATGAATGAAAGACACACACACACACACACACACACACACACACACACATTCACATGGTATATAAAGTTTATTTTAACTGTCAAGACCTCACCAGTACTCCACTGTGTACATAGTTGTAATCAGAAAGTATACCACACTATGTATGTGCAGATTTTTAACATTAATATTATGTTTATTATCAGCAATATTATGTCTTACTTAACTGTGTATAACCTATGAACCTAAGTCTACTGAATGAAGAATGTGAGTGAGGCCAATGATTCTCCAACAATGGACCATAATGGTCATAGAACCCTTCTTTGTTGTCCATCAGACCACAAAAATAGAATGTAGTAGGGAAAAAAAGGGGTAGTGGAATTAAGAAATTGAATGTGTGTGGAGGGAAGGGGGAAGGTCTTGTAAAATATGTTCCAAAGAAAATGTGAGACCTGGTTTGCAGTATTACATACTGTGCTGTACACTGCTAGATGGCAAGAGCTTTTGAAATGCAACAGAGAGAGAATTTGTTCTTGGACTAAGCCGAGAGAGAAAGAGAGAGAGAGAGAGGAGCTGTTTGCTCTTGATACACGTCTGATAAAGAGCTGGTTTCAGAGTAGCAGCCGTGTTAGTCTGTATCTGTAAAAAGAACAGGAGTACTTGTGGCACCTTAGAGACTAACAAATTTATTTGAGCATAAGCTTTTGTGGGCTACAGCCCACTTCATCGGATGCATAGAATGGAAGATATAATAAGAGTATATATATATACATACAGAGAAGATGCCATACCAGCTCTAAGATGCTAATTAATTAAGATGACCTATTATCAGCAGGAAAAAAACTTTTGTAGTGATAATCAAGATGGTCAATTACAAACAGTTGATAAGAGTGTAAGGATAGTTATCATAAGGAAATAGATTCAAGTAGTGTAATGACTCAGCCATTCCGGAAAGCTTATGCTCAAATAAACGTGTTAGTCTCTAAGGTGCCACAAGTACTCCTGTTCTTTTTTGATAAAGAACTGTTATTCTGATTGCCAGAGAGTTCATGAGTTTAATTTTAAATGTTTAACTTTTATGCATGATTGATTATTTGGACAAAATCACTCATTCGTTATGATAAAAATGTCAAAAATAATGGTAAACAGTTGGTTAAAATAATCTTCCTTCTAATTGCCAATACCTTTATGAATAATAAGCAGGGGCTATACAAGCTGTCTCCTAGAACCCATACCCCACTTAAAATGAGGGTAGGTTCAGGATTCCAGTGCCTTCTGCTAACAATCAGTCAGTCCCACAAACTTTCACAGATCTGTGCTGATGAAGTTGGCACTGTTTTAGTCTCCCTTGTCCCCCCTCCCTCCAAATAGCCTTCCCCAGAGTTATCTCCTTCCCCGACTTTGGGCACATTTAAGTTTTACCATTTCTTGTCATTTAAGTGGATAAATTTTCCCCACTCTTTCTGGACCTGCACCGAAACCTGGGAATTTCAGAAAACATTAGTGGTCATCATACCCCTCCCACCATCATCTTAAATTCATGTAATCTTCTGTGGGATGGGAAATGGCCTGACATTACCCATTTTCCAGACACAAAAAGAGAGAGATCCTGAAAGTGAGAGCAAATATTACCTAATAATCCTTAACAAGATAGCTAGGGAGCTTCTGATTGTTCCTAGCGAACACACTCTGGATGGGACAGTCCATAATCCTAAATGCATGGGTGATGCCTGTGAAGCTACTGCTATCGGGATTATAGGGCACTCTCAGGCTAGCAGTCAATTCAGAAGGAGATGGTATGACAGGTGTTTTTGTGGGAAGTGTATTGTCACACATCTCTCCAAAGATTTGAGTTAGGAAGTTATGCAGTCTGACCACATGAATCATAGATTTATTGGCACTGAGTTTCTTTAGGTTCTGTATCCATGCAATGACAATGTGTCTAACCTCTCTATTTACTGTATTTTTGAAAACACAAACAAAAACCATAAGGTATAAAGAAAAATAATGGAAAAAAAAAAAAAAAAGCATGGCCAGGCCTCTTTAGATTTAAATTCATTAACGTTTCCCTTGGGAAGCAGAAAATTCCAAGAGGATTCCTTTGTGAAGTTTAACCCAAATCATTCCAATCTGGAGCCTGCAAGAATCTGAGCTCTTTGTCCTCAATCCTGCAAACCACTTGATCTTGTAATTTATAAGCACTTTAATTGCTCCATTGAGTTCAGTGGGATGACTCTCACATTTAAATTGCATTGCAAGATTACAGCCAAACTGATCAACATTTGTAGGATCCAACCCACCATTGGTGGGAGTTGGGGGCAGGGACTCATAGTTCATTTAGCCAAATCTCTGTATTCTAGGGCCCTCTTTGCTGGCTGTAGATCCAATTGATCTCCCTCAAGCTCTATCAGAAGAACTTAGAGGAATATGATGTATGTTCTCCATTTAGCTGCCCATTCAGCAGCCTTCCTGCACTCCAGACCTTGCTCAGCCATTTCTCCAGCTTAGAATCCATTAACCTACGGGGTCTTCGGGGTACAATGGAGGAGGAGGATACCACAAAGGTGAGTGCCTGTTCTTTAAAGGAAGGATAACCATACTGTGGAGTCCTTCTGCTTCCCTAGCACAGACACTAGATATCTAAAATATTACAAGTAGAATAGTAGGGAATACAACACAATGCCTCTTCAGAAACTCAGGGACTCAGAAGTAAAGGCATTCCAAAAGACAAGCTTGGTTGAATAATCTTAACATAGCCATCTTACACCGTAGTATTTTCCATTCTTGTTTCCCTTTTTAATTGAAAGCCTTAACAAACTGCTGTTAAGATAGTAAATACAGGTAGTTGAATGATATCTATAGGATAAAACACTTGAAGAATTGAAGTCTTTTTTGGTTTGGCAACACTGAAGATATATTCTTGGATTTCTGCATATGTATTCATTATTCATAAGGATTAGCTGGATAATTTGGCTGAATCACTTTCAGAATGGATGGTTCACAAACTGTTCACTACAGCTATTCATTATTTGTGGGCAGTGACCAAACTGGATGACCTACAAAAAATTTAAACTAGGAAAAAGAATGATAAACAGTAGATAAAAGATGGCAAACAATGAATACTGGGTAACAATATACTTTGGGCACCATTTTTTGAGAATCTGTTATTCTCAAATACTTTGATGGATATCATTAGTCATCCAAATATTAATGGGCAATAATAGCATAGCCCCATTAATTGAAATGTATATATATATATTTGAATTGCTTATATTTCTGTTTTTTTTTAATCATTCAACCAGTGCTAATATATTCCATAAAATATAAAGGATATACATAATGGCTAAGTCAATTTTAGAAAAGAGCCTAACTTTTGAAAATTCCTGTCTTTTGAATGTTTGATTTTGTAATCTTAATTCTGTTTGGTTGTTTAGTTCTCATGCTCTTGATTGGACAGCACAGAGTCCACCAGATGTGTTATGTGCCTCCAGGATGTTCTGTTGTGAAACAAATCTGTTGCATTATGGGGTAAAATGATTGTGAGGGACAGAGTTCTCTTGATGCCATCCAGCCATCAGTTTTAGGTTTTCTATGGGGTCTTTTCCATCCTGCTTTCATTGGGTCAAAGTCAAAGATAATTCTTGCAGAGAAATTGGTAGGCAGTTGGAATAGATGACCATATGACATTAGAAAGTATTGGGTGACCATTTGAGAGAGCAGGGCATGTTTACTTAGAAAATAGATCTCTTCATTCAACTTGAAATCATACCATGTGATGTATTCGATCATTTGAAGATACTTCATGAATGAAAAGAAATTGGACACCGGTCTTGAAAGTGAGGAGCCATGTTTAAAATCCCATAAGTCAGAATACTGAATAGCAAAGCATTATATATCCTCAGCTTCATATTTCTACTTATCCAGGGTCTTTGGTTTGTGAAAGACATTCTTAATGAAGCACCCCATTACTGGCAACGGTTTTGCAATATGAGGTTCAGGTTCTTTTTTGGTACCACCCATGTTATCAACAACAAAGCCAAGGAAGATGAAATCACTGACATTCTTGAATGGGTAGTTGTCCACTAAGAAGTTTGAGCCTGCAGTGTCTTCAAAATCAATTACCAGAAGAATTTTGGTTTTACCCCAATTATTTTCAGGTCAGAATTTGCCGCTGATTTTCCCAGGGCTTTAAATGCTAAAACTAGCATGTCTGTTGATTTGACAATTAGCAGTATGTAATTAGCAAAATCAACAACAGTGAGGTTCTGATCAAGGCATATGCCTAAAGTGCAACTATTTAGTGTCTAGTCAAGTACATAATCTATGATGCCACTGAAGAATTCTGTAGCAGCAACACATCCTTGTTGTATGCCCAGCCTAATTTGGAAGAAGGTAGTTATTTTCCCATTTACAAGAACACGGCTTCAGTCAACATAAAGACGATGGAACATATTAGAGTTTGTCAGGAAGGCCTCAAGTTTCAAGATCAGCCAAAGTAATTCCCTGCCAACAGAGTTAAATGCGGTCTTGATATCTGCAATGCACTGTGCGCAAGGGACTTGAATTCTCATGTTGTCTCAATAAGCTTTCACTTTATATATTCTACAGTGTGTGTGTGTGTGTGTGTGTGTGTGTGTGTGTGTGTGTGTGTGTGTGTGTGTGTATAAAAATAATGCAGCCACACTTTATGGAAATAATGGCATTCAGATAGATGAGAAGGCAATTATAACCATACCTGGCTTCAGGACATGGAGATGCAGCTGATAGCAGAATCTATAATAGGATAAGTTTGGTTTTACTGTAGTTATAGAGAATCTTTCATACTCTTGGTAAAGTAGCTTAAGATCTCTATTAAGTAGTGAGTAGATACCAATAATGCATGTAATTGTATAGCCAAATGCTGCATCCATTAAATGCTCAGCAATAGTTCACATATAGCCTTGCACATTACAGCCTGTTATTGAAAAAAGGTAATATTGATCAGCACCCTGAATTTCACCATTAATCTTTTTGAAAAAAGTCTAATAGGATTTAAAAACTACTAGAGATGAGCAGAAGAAAAACATCCAACAATTCAGCATCCTTCAATTGCACTGCAACATCAGCATTGCGTACATGCCCCAGTCTTAGCATGAGTGTCACCATTCAGGTCAACTGCACCTGTATTTCCCCTCTATAGTCCACCAAGGGCACCCACTCTCAGGCTTCTGGCTCCCCAGCCATCATCTTTCTTGGATGCATATATTCTGACTGGAGTTTGTCCATGCTGTGTCATTCTCCTGTTCACACTATGAATTTCTCAGCAAGTTAGACTACCTAACCAGGCGCTTCTGGCTCCCCAGCCATCATCTTTCTTGGATGCATATATTCTGACTGGAGTTTGTCCATGCTGTGTCATTCTCCTGTTTACACTATGAATTTCTCAGCAAGTTAGACTACCTAACCAGGCCTGCTTTGCTTTCTTCTCAGAAGTTATAAACTGTGTAATTGCCCATAGGTATTAGTTACTACCTAACTTTTCCTAAGCAAGTACACTTATTCTTAAGGTGAAAGCATTACTAAGAAAATATATTAAAGACAATAAAAGAACCTACACACATACTAATAAGCTTATCAGAGATTGCCCGAACTCCAACAAGGCCTCTGGCCAGTGAACAGTTCTTCATATCCCACAAAAGTTTTTTTCTGTGCTCATAAGGTCATAACATCTGTTAGTTCAGAACAACCACACTCATGAAAAATGTAGTGACTTGTTTAGACAGCCTGGGTCTTTGTTATGGGGATAGACAATTCATAGACAGTGGGTGTCACATCAGGGCATAACTTCAAAAAGCTGGGGGGGAGTTGTTTGTTTGTTTTGGGGTGGTGGGGTTCACATAACCAGAGTTACATTTGCATACATCTCCCCCTAAGGATTTCCTGGGAAACCCACTTCACTTTAAGAGTTCACTTTCTTTCAAATATTTTTTGAAGCTCATAACAGTTCCCAGGGTTTACATTAGTCAGGTCATCTCCCCCCTCCCCGCCCAGCAACATTACATATAATCCCACAATAATACATTAACATTTGCATTTTAATACTATGCATTCTGAAAATACTTAAACTTAGTTCAATAAGTTTTAACTTAATTCAGTGAAGTTTTTCCAGGATGTTGCAAGAAATTGCCATATCTGTCACAATGTCTTCTGTAAAATGTATGCATGTACATATACACACAGTTTAAGTTACATATATTTGGTCTTACTGTGCCTGTGGAATCAGGATAAATAAGGACAAATTTTAGCCTTTATGTTCTTTGTTCGAGGGTGAAAAAAGTAGCAAGCTGCAGACAAACTGTGGGATAATTCTATGGGGACTTACATCCGAGGTAGCCTTAATAATGTCAATGGGATTGAATAAGGAGTAAGTCAGGGCAGTATTTGTCCATATGTCTTTAAATGCACATATAACACCTGACATCTCAACCAACAACTAGAGAATCATTTAAAAAAATATTTCAATCTCTATCTAATTCTCCTTCATGTAATAACCTATTTAACCAGCAATTGAGTTACCCACAAAATATCTTTTAAATTGATTCAAAAGCTGCTGCCACAGTGAGAACCAATAGGGTGGAACAATATATTAAAAAGACACAGCACAATACTTCAAAGAATGCTATTATTATATTAGATGCAGTGCTTTTTATAAACACTTTTGACACCCTGCTGGCTGAGCCATCTATATAGGCTGAGTTTTCAAGGAGTATTATTTCTTCCATCTTCAGATGCACCATCGAATTGTCAGTTGGAGCCTGAAGATTTGTGGTTTTCTTTTAATCTATATGATGCTTTTACAGAAGGAAGCTAAAATAATTTAGCAAGAAGATATATACCTTAATAATTATATGGCTTCTCTCTCCTCACATCTTCTGTTCATATCCTTCTTCTGACAAATGTGATCTGCTTGGTAATAGTTTATGAATACTGAGTGTTGACCTGGTTATTGGTAAGTTTACTGTATGCCTATACTGGGTGAAATTGACAGGGCAGCTAGGAAAACAATAAAGAAGGGAAAACAATGGGTCAAATAGGATAGAAGGGAGGATTCAATGTTAGTGATCCCTCTTGTGGCAGCAATTCTTTCTAGCCCCCCAATCACCCACTGCTGATTGTTATGGTCCTGTGGTGGCCTTTTCTTGTGACTTGGCCCTACAGCCACGTCAGATTGTAGTTACAACCATTCTGGGGGTAGCATAGTTTAACGAATAGTCCCAATCGTTAAGTCTGGTCTTTGGTCCTGAAGTCTAGGCCCTGAGGTCCTCACAACCTTCTCTCAGGGTTTTAAATTGTTCTTAATCCTTATATCAGGGGGCTTTGTGCCACTTTCCCCACTGGCTGGTAAGAGAACCCAGGCCCATCCCCTAGCCTGGGTTCTAGTCCAGGGACTCTAACAAAAGCAACCAAGGTCAGCTCTGTCAGATACTTTGCTGCTTCCTTCCTACCATTAGCCTTTTTTCAGGCCTGTTCCCCAACCTGTTCCTGAGTTCTTTGTAACACGAAAGACTTTTCACAGCTTCTCTTCAGGAGTCCAGTTCCTACCCCTGTGTTGGGGTCAGACACAGGAGTTTAATCCAATCCTTTTCCTCACTGCCAGGTTTCTTTCTTGTCCTACAGGAGCCTTCCTGTTCCCCTCAGGTCTCCTCACTCTCTGCTACTAAGAGAATGACTGCAGACAGAGTTCTTCCTTCTTGCCCTGCAGCCTGTCAAACTTCAATTCAAATGTTCCTTCAGCTTTACAGTCACTGCTTCTTGGGACTGCCTCTGGCTTCCTCCTGGCTCAGAATAACCTACTTCTGTCCCCAGGACTCACTCAGCCTCTTCTTAGCTCAGAACCCTTTTTTTCTGGCTCCAGGCTTCTCGCTTCCTTTAGCCCAAGAGAGGAAAGTCCCAGCTATTTATCTCATGACTCTCTTCCCTGGTCTTTTTCCTACTGGGCTGCACTCCTTCATTTATGAAGACCCAGCTCCTCCACAGATGGCTTTGATCACCAATTATGCCTTAAGACCTCTGCAGGAGCCACCCAGTAGCCTGTTTGGTCTTGGGTGCTTGTTAACCTACGGTTAACCAATGTGGGGTTTATATACCTCATCACAATAAGCTACCCAACAGTAACAGTAGAGGGGAGGGTTGCTGGAGGATAATGGGAGAGCTACTGGCTCTGAGGACTTTGACGTGACCTCCTGTGGAGCCTAGCGAACTGGTTTGGATAAGCAGGACAAAAGCCTGATATTTGAAAAGGACAAACAAACTATGGTTGGATAAAAAGACACTCTCTTTCCAGAGCAGGGCACAGTTGTTGGGGAGCTTTATCAATTTGATAAAGGCACCTGCTGGGGTGTCTGAAGAAGTCAGGCATGCCTAGGCTATCATCAGGGAATGGTAAGCCTGTGAATAAGATAGACAAGACATGCTTATAAACATTTCTTTAAAAGTATTTTTTCTTTAAATGCTTTGTTCCTACTGTAAAAGTTAAACAATGTTTTTATGTTAAGAAGGCTGTCTGGTCACTGTATTCATGAATGGTTGCAGGGCCCCAAAGGGAAGAACTACAAATGTCCAATCAATACATAAGGTACTGTAGCCTAGAACCTGGTCTAAGAGAGAGGGAGAAATGTGGAATTCTACTGCAGGAGAGTAAAGGCACAAAGCCTGAGACCTGAGATACAAGGAATGGGACAGAGATGAAGCTAGCCCTAAATCACAGCACTGCTACCCCATCTATCTAAGTAATTATATTGTTTCTATCTCCTTGGCATCTCTCTCACTCTGCCACCCCATTGCCTTGTTCACCTCAGGTAAACCTCACTAAAGTAAGAGAATTATTAGTGATACAATCTATACCATATATGGCACAGAAGTGATTGAGTTTGTATTTGCCCGTAAAGTTGTCCTACAGATGTTCTTATTTTATTGTGGTGGTGGGTAAGATGGATTCCTTCATAGGCTGTGTGTGTATGTGTGTGCACACATTCCACCTTAGCTGCAATATTCTCTGTCATCCTTCACCATTAGAGAGAGACAGTATTTTGTCTAGAATCTAGTTAGATCTTGGATTTATTTTAATACTTTGCACCTCCATGACTAAGACTGTATCAAAGCTCCTTGTTATTTCTAAACTAACTTTTGGTATCTCAACAATATTTGAACTGAAAGAAGAGAAAGATGGAATAGTGTGCTCCTATTCAAAATCCCTGTTTTCCATTTTCCTTACATTTGTCAATCAGAGTTGTTTTTGACTAATGATGATGGAAATGAGAAAATCAGTCTGATACATTAATATCTATGTGTACCAAACTCCATTCTGAGTAAATGATTTTTAAATAAGTGAAATGTATAATTTGCACATGTTTACTTAAGGAGATTTGTGAGCTCAGTTACTTGATTTATACATGGAAATTAGGTCCATAGTTGCCCCCACAAAGATGAAATGTAGGTGCAAATGTGACTACTGCACTTCTAACTATGTTACTTACACCCAGCAATCAGGTACTTAGAGATTTAGGGTACAGTTACTGTAACTTTGATTCTTAAGCCATTAGTCGTTTTTGAAAATTTTAAACCTCATCTAATTATTTATTGTTTATGACAAAATACTTGTTGTGAACATTATTTTTATTTTTGTATTATGGCATTCAGAGCCAGATCCTTAGAGGCATTTAGGCACCTAACTCCTGAGGATATGGCCCTTAGTGACCCAGAAAATTCACTTTCTGCAAAATTGTTGAAAGCGGCCAGACATTAAAACTGAACTTTCTGAATTTTGAAATGTAAATTTTGAGGTTGTCTTTGAAAAACAGGATCAGTTTTCCTGGACATTGGCATTATTCACACTCAAAATTCTTCCAGTTTGTTTAAGTTTTAAGCAATCCCCAGCACAAAATCTAATAACTTCATACATTGAAAGAAATAGTAAATTGCAGCATGAAATACTGCTTTTGCTTGTAAGTGTTGGAAATAGAAGCTTCAAAAAAAGATACTAAAGTGTTTTCTGCCATTAATTATTCTAAAATGAAGTTTTAAGATTTTGTATAGAGGATATATATAACATTTTGGGTATACATTTGCAAATGTTTCTCTATGAAGAAGTTGTGCAGTAAAGATAGGAGGTTTTGGGGATTAAGCCACCCTATGAGTGTTTCTTCTAATCAATTCTTCCACAGTTATAGAATTTTTTCTTTAGCAAATACAGCTAGAAAGTGTCTAACTTGTAGGCAAATACTGAAATCTTAACATAGTGTATTACATTTAATTCTGAGTAGTTCACATTTCCTTAATGTTGTGCCCTGGAGGTAAAATTGAAGGTAAAATTTTGCACCCTTTGAAGTCAATGGGCATTTGGTTATTGACTTCATTGAGGCCCGAATTTCACTACCAATGTTTAACCATCCTTTCACATCCTGTTGTTTAAAGTTAGCATCAACTTGTTCCGGAGGAAAACCTGGTAGCCTATGTATGTGGGAACTATACTTAAGGAACCGAATACCCTTTTCCACATTTGCAGAGTGGTCTTTAAGACAGGATGTAGTTTACTATTCCTGTGGAAGCAATAGATCAGGTTGGAAAGAATAAAAGAGCAATATGCTTATTTAGTTTGTTGTTCTGTAGGACTGTTTTGATTTTCTGTCAAATGTAACCAATAACAAACATTACATTGAATTATATAGCTAATATTTTATTTTGTTTTCTGTCTTTAGAGCCTCAACAAACGGATTCTTGATCTCTTTCAATATGTCTGAAATTGCTGCATATTCTAGCCAGGCATATTCTTATTTATACAAAGCAGGTATAAGTACTTGTAGATCAGCTTGGAAATACAACTGTCAAGGAAGGACATTCATTTTTGCCAAGTTGACTTAAACAAACATAGATAATGGCTAGTTATGACATCTATGAAGGTTTATGACATATGATGTATGTCAGAGCGTAGAGCTTCAGATTTAGCATTATTTGTTTAGTTAAATTGGGTGATATTTGTCCTTCTGGAAGGATGAACTAAGGTATTGCTTCTGACTTGATCATATTTACATGAAAACTATATATAGTTCCTTAAGCCTGTAAGGCTTCTGGTGTTTCACTGAGATAAAGCAGAATGTTATCTGTGAAAAGAGTAATTTTATGTTCTTTGTCAAGGATTGTGGGGCCCTGAATCTCTGGAGAGACTCTGATAGTTATTGCAAGTAGTTCAATGGATAGAACAAACAGAAGAGGAGAAAAACCACCCTTGCTTTGTGCTGCTTTTTAAGAAGAAAGTCTGATTGGGAATTGTTCAAATAAAAGAATACACATGGAAAATTGAAGAACATTTTGGCAGAGGCTATAAATAGATGTCTGAGATTAAATTTCTCCAGTTCTATAAAACATGGTCACAAAGAATTCTATTGAACATATTCTCTGCATCTAACGCTAGAAAACTGCTAATATTCATTTGTTTACTATGAAGAATGGTTTTTAGTCATCTATGACTAATGATTTGTGGCTGTCCAAGGAGTAAAGCCAGACTGGGCAGTGTGAATTAGTAATGATAGGGTTAGGCCTAAACAGCTTGCTAAGACTTTTGCCAGTATTTTATTGTCTAGATTGGTTTAACATTAGTCATTTCTCTGGATTTTTTACCTTTTTAAAGCAGTGTGGTTATAACAGCTTCCAAACTATCAGTTTTCCCTGTTCAAAGGAAGGACAGAACATTTGAAACATGCAAGGCGCCAGAAACACCTGACAGAATTTTGGAACCCACTGCTTCGGCCTACCAGCCATGGACATCAGTCATTTGGAATGTCCCTCTTAGCATTTTGAACTTTATTTGTTGATATCTCTTGCTTTAAATCTACCCTTTCTTCTTCAGTGATCTGTGGGATTTCTAAGGTATTAAAAAAAAAAAAAACAATGTGCTTATGTTGAAGGTGGAAGAAGTAGAACTTTTAAAAAGTTTTATTGCTTTTTCATCAGTTGTTCTTTTTCTTCTGTTACAATTACAGGTATAATGGTTCAGAGAGCATAATCTGGAAGTCATATGAGTGTCTTCAATTTCAAATTTCAAAACAAACATTGACAGGCATATGAGAGAGCTGTCTGTATCTTAGAAATGGTAACAATGTCATGTTACTACTGACATTCTTCAGTTTGATGTTTTGTTTCTTGAGAAGTATCAATGATTGTTGTTGTTGAATAGATTTTATTTTCTCTCCCAAGATTAATTGATCTGTTAAGAGGGATCTGTTAACAGCTGTTTGGTGTTTGGCATATATATATAAAATGATTATTCCTAAAGTATGTATGAAACCTATTAGGATACTGACCCCATTGTCATTTATTTGACAATATTATCATATATGATCATTCATTGATTGAACAAATGTTTTCTTTGTGTTTTAATTTGTGAATATATCTGCATATATAGTCTTTAACAATCTGTGCTTCTCACCAGACATACAGTAGTACACGTGAGTAACTTGAGAACAAGTGTTTGCAGGATTGGGGCCCAGTCAAGTAAAATGATCAATAACTCAGAATATCTGGACTAAATATTTAAAAAATGGAATTACTCAGGGCACTTCCATATGACAAGGATATAAATTACATATTGTGTAGGGTCCCTTAATGTTACTGTAGACTAGGAGCAAAATTGTAGACTGCTTTCTATCAGAACTATCAAAGTTTGTAAGTTTAAAAAAAGTTTTATTAGTTTGTAATAAAATTAGGGCTGTCAAGCGATTAAAAAAAATAGTTGCGATTAATCGTGCGATTAAAAAAATAATTGTGATTAATTGCACTGTTAAACAATAATATAATACCATTTACTTAAATATTTTTGGATTTTCAAACATATTTATTTCAATTACAATACAGAATACAAAGCGTACAGTATTCACTTTATATTTATTTTTGATTACAAATATTTGCACTGTAAAAAACAAAAGAAATCTTATCAGAAGGGTAGCCGTGTTAGTCTGGATCTGTAAAAAGCAACAGAGTCCTGTGGCACCTTATAGACTAACAGATGTATTGGAGCATAAGCTTTCGTGGGTGAATACCCACTTCATCAGATGCATGAATACCTACTTCGTCAGACGTATATTTCAATTCACCTAATACATGTACTGTAGTGCTATCTCTTTATAATGAAAGTTGAACTTACAAATGTAGAATAATGTACAAAAAATAACTGCATTCAAAAATAAAACAATGTAAAGCTTTAGAACCTACAAGTCCACTCAGTCCTACTTCAGCCAATTGCTCATACAAACACATTTGGTTACAATTTGCAGGAGATAATGCTGCCCATGTCTTGCTTACGTCACCTGAAAGTGAGAACAGCTGTTCGCATGGCACTGTTGTAGCTGGCATCGCAAGATATTTATTTATTTATATTTATATTTAAGCTAACCTAAGTCCCCATGTAGACAACACTAGGTCAACAGAATATTTTTTTTCCACCTAGCTACCATCTCTCAGGGATGTGGATTACCTATGGTGATGGGAGAACAGTCTGTGTAAGTAATGTATACACTGAAGCACAACAGAGATTCAGCAGTGTGCCACTCTAATGTCTTAAGTGTAGATGAGCCCTTAGCTACTGCCATTATTTCCTGTTCTAAGAATGGGGAAATATTTCAATATATGCAATGTGGTAACTTAGTAAGCACTGTAATCCCCCCCCCTTTTTTTTGGTTGTTTTCCTTATTTTCCAGATTCGCTGTCAAAGTGAATTTTTAACATATTCCATAAATACAGATGTTTCCTTTTCATCTCTCTCCAGGACAATTTGAAATAGCAAGCCATGTGCAAGCACTAACAGTTCTTGCAAACGGTGATTCTTCATCAGGAAAATGTCAGAGACCATTCGGGTACAGGATGTTGGAGGGTATGTAGAAACCCATATCTATTCTTTGTCTGATACAGAATACTGAAGCCCCACTAGTGGCAATGCGCTGTCTTTATAGATTAATAATAATATCTTGTTTAACAATCATTCCAACTCAGTCATGTTTTATTTCCTCCCTGGAGGACCAATTGCTTATCTCATCAAAAGGAGGATGATTCCCTCTCTCTGTCAGTTGATATGATCATTATCTGGACACACTACATCAGCAGACTGAGCTGAGCTTCTAGCCTTGCTGGTGGTAAAAGGATTCAAAATTAATGTTTATCATATGCAGAAGATAAATGCACTAGCTAGCTTCAAGCACCATATTAGCACTAAAGTCCATTAATTCTAATTATGTTTTGCATATAGAGAATATTAAAATGTTTAAATTAATAAAGGAGAACGGCCAGCCTCTTGGCGCAGCTACTGCATATTAATGCAGTTTACTGTGCAGGAGGTGATCTCTGTGTGTAAAGAGCATTCCTCAGGCCAGTGGAGATTGAGCACATAAAGCAGTTTAGGGGACATGTGCCAACCACAGTCAACTCACAGCATCTCTCTTCATTAATCCATGGAGTACCTTTTGTGCCTGCTTCACAGGAGGTCAAGCTCATTAGCTTGAAAAGAAAAAGGTGGAGAGTTGGGGAGTCAGCTCATTTGTGCACATCCTCTGCCTGGGTGTGCAAGGAGAGAGTGCAAAAAAACTAACAAGGACTAATTGTGTCAATCACAACTGTGAGCAATAGCCTTCTCCAAAGACACAGGGAAGGGCCAAGGCCAGGGTCTAATTCCTTTGTAGTAATCTTCATCTGAGTTGTAGCAGGATCTACAGTTGTAGCAGGAAGGTCTGGTGATCAGCAGGGCTAGTGGTCGGCTCATGGCCTTATAAGTTCTGCCAATCTTGTTTTTCCTGAGGGAGTCCAAGCTTCAGCCTCAATTGCCCCATCATGTTCCAATTGCTCCTGCAGAGCTCATCACTACAAAGAGTAGGGGGACCCAGGCCAACCCACTCCACCAGCTCCCAACCCTAGGCCCTTGGGCATTTTTCAAAGAGTCCAGCCATGTTACTGAGCTACTTCAAATTCTGTTATCCCCTGGGTCACTTCCTACCAGCCTAGAGCTCCTCAGAATGGGACATGGTCACAGGCTTTTTAGACTCTCCAATTCAGTTAGTCAATATCTCTCAGGGTTTCAATTCCCAAGGTGAGGGGTACCAAATTCTTGCAGCTAAAGCAGTCTTTACAAAGCTGTTGCCACCCCCTGCACATCACCTCACATCACCCTTGCTTCCTGGAGCCACATGGAGATCTTTCCCCTTTCTCCTGGGCTACCAGTCTGCTTTTTTAAACTGTTCCTCTATTGGGAACATGTGTTGCACCTACTGAGGTGCAGGGCCTCTCTAGCCCAGTATTGTTCTACTCCCCACTCTGGTTCAGTGTGGGGTCAGTTGACTCATTCCATAAGCCCTATTCACAATGCTAAAATATATCTCTTTTAGTTTCTTTCCCCTTGTCCTGGTTTTGTCCAAGTTATCCTGTGATAATTGATTAATTTGGTGGAGAAAGCATGCAAAATTTCCCCCCATCAGCACAATTCCCTTGCTGCTAAATCCACTGGTTCAACTTCCATCCCCATTGTCTATAACAATCCCCTACTCTTTGCTTACAGGTGTTTCACTTTAAAAAATTAACTGTTCAGATCTTTTTATTGTTGTTGATGGAGCTAACAAAGCTTCATTTCAAGTCAGTAGAGTTTATGGGATTGCCAGCAACAATAAGGAAAGAGCAAGATCAAACTAATGAATTTGTCACTGGGAGCTATCATTTTGGATGTCCAACCTTGAAATCTTGGTTGAATACCGTAATATTTGGTAATGAGTAAGTGGATACCATGAGATGCCTTCCAAAACTGCTTTAAAATAAAGAGAGAGAGGCTTGGGCCCAATAAATGTTAAATGAAAACTGCAGCAAGTGGTATTCAAGATAGACAAGGAATTACTAAAAAAAAATGGTAAAACCCTTCCAGCCATGCTTTGTGAAGAGATACACATCCAGCTCCCACTGAAGTCAATGGGCTATACATATATGATGGTAGAGCTTAGCCCTTTATGTTTAACTTGGAATACAAATAGGCCTGGTGGTCTAATAGACCGTGGTCTTGTAGTAGAGATCTATAATAGCCAATCTAAATAGGTTACATAGTTTAGAATATTTTGAAAATGTTCAGATGTCAGTCAGAAACATTATGGATTTATCAAAACTTTTTGAGTCCACTCAACACTACATAGTTTGTGGTACAAAAGTTTGTGGATATGTTGCACAGGTCCTCCCCTCATCAAGCACCGCTTGCTCTTTCAGCACAAAACAGGCAAGCAGTCTTGTGACAGTGACAAGTTAACTATATCTTATTCTTCCATTGCAACTATTTTTTAAACCCAACTGTCATAACTATAAAGGGAAGGGTGACAGCTCTCCTGTGTACAGTGCTATGGAATCCCTCCTAGCCAGAGACTCCAAATCCTTTTACCTGTAAAGGGTTAAGAAGCTCGGGTAACCTGGCTGACACCTGACCCCAAGGACCAATAAGGGGACAAGATACTTTCAAATCTTGGGGGGGAAAGGTTTTTGTGTGTGTCCTTTGTTTAAGGGGTTGTTCGCTCTTGGGACTGAGAGGGACCAGACATCAATCCAGGTTCTCCCCATCTTTCTAAACAAGTCTCTCTTATTTCAAAATTGTAAGTAAAAGCCAGGCAAGGCGTCTTAGATTTACTCTGTTTTCTCAACTTGTAAATGTACCTTTTACCAGAGTGTTTATTTTTGTTTGCTGTACTTTGAACCTAAGACAGAAGAGGGGGGTCCTCTGAGCTCTTTAAGTTTGATTACCCTGTAAAGTTATTTTCCATACTGATTTTACAGAGATGATTTTTACCTTTTTCTTTAATTAAAAGCCTTCTTTTTAAGAACCTGATTGATTTCTCCTTGTTTTAAGATCCAAAGGGGGTTTGGATCTGTATTCACCAGGAGTTGGTGAAAGGAAAGAGGGGGGAAGGGTCAATTTCTCCTTGTTTTAAGATCTAAAAGGGGTTTGGATCTGTATTCACCAGGAGTTGGTGAAAGGAAAGAGGGGGGAAGGGTCAATTTCTCCTTGTTTTAAGATCTAAAAGGGGTTTGGATCTGTATTCACCAGGAGTTGGTGAAAGGAAGGAGAAAGGAAGGGTCAATTTCTCCTTATTTAAGATCCAAGGAGTTTGGATCTGTATTCACCAGGGAATTGGTGAAGGTCTCTCAAGGCTACCCAGGAAAGGGAATTAGCTTTGGGATGGTGGCAGCGGACCAGAACTAAGCTGGTAGTTAAGCTTAGAAGTCTTCATGCAGGCCCCTACATTTGTACCCTAAAGTTCAAAGTAGGGATACAGCCTTGACATGGTGGCACAGCGGTGGGATCGTTTTAAACCCAAAAGCCAGTAAGAGATTTTTTTTTCCTTCTAGCTGCTTGGAGAGCAGAGCTGAAGGTAGATGCATATCTTATCTCTCCTTGCCTGAAGGCAGAGGTGTTAAGTTTTTTTAACAAGGTCCTTTGTTAAGAGAAGTGTTCAAATAAGTGAGCAAACTTTGATCTGGTAAAGGTAATTTACAAGCTGAATTTTTTTTTCTTTTTACATCCTCGGAAGTAGCTAGTTAGAAAGTCTCTGTTAACTCAGCAGCACTCAGCAGGAGCCTAAGCTAAATACATCCCAGTTTCAGTCAACTGCAGAGGGTGTGACCAAGCACAAGAAAACAGGAAAATGACTACCAAAGACGCAGCTAACAAAATAGAACTGGCCAGACTAGAAGCAGAAGAAAATGAGAGAAAACATCAGAGACTACTTGAAATTAAAAAACTCGAGAAAGAAGCTGAAGAGGAGGCCCACAAGAGAGAAATGGCGCTGGAAAAAGCCAAACATGACAGAGAAGAGAAAGCCAAACAGGAGGCCCATGAAAGAGAAGAAAAAGCCAAACAGGAGGCCCATAAAAGAGAGATGGAGCTGAAAGAAAAAGAGATGGAACTGGAAGCAGCAAGGACTAGGCAGGGTGCATCAGACCATCCTAACAACTCCTCTCCAGGTACCACTTCCCATCCCAGGAAATTCCCCACCTACAAGGCAGGCGATGATACTGAGGCCTTCTTAGAAAATTTTGAAAGGGCCTGCCTTGGATACAACATCCCTCCAACCCAGTACATGGTAGAGCTGAGGCCGCAGCTCAGTGGACCCTTAGCAGAGGTGGCGGCTGAAATGCCTAAGGAACACATGAACAGTTATGAACTTTTTAAAAACAAGGCCCGAATCAGAATGGGGCTAACACCTGAGCATGCCCGTCGGTGGTTCAGAGCCCTAAGGTGGAAACCTGATGTGTCATTTACCCGACATGCCTACCACATTGGGAAAAATTGGGATGCCTGGATATCAGGAGCAAATGTTAAATCTACGGAAGAGTTGCCCTTCCTATTGCAAATGGAGCAGTTTTTAGAGGGTGTTCCTGAGGAAATAGAAAGGTACATCCTAGATGGGAAGCCCAAAACTGTAACCGAGGCGGGGGAGATTGGAGCCAAATGGGTGGAGGTGACAGAAAAGAAAAAAGCTAGTAGCAGTTGGAGCGAATATCAGAAGGGGCAAGCCGAAACAAAACCTTATCACCGGGGACAACCCAAGGCCCCACCCACATCCCAAGGGAAACCCCAGACGCCTTCTCACCCCACCACACCAGTCTCCATCAACCAACATCGCCCCGGTGATACCTTAGCAGGGCGATGTTTTAAATGTAATGAACTGGGGCATATAAAGGCTCACTGCCCCAAGAACCCCAACCGATTACAGTTCATTACACCCCAATCACACCAAAGAACCCCAGACCCAGATGCCTCTCTCATACCCTCGGAGCGAAGGGAAACCTTGAGAGTGGGCGGAAAGAAGGTTATCGCTTGGAGGGACACTGGGGCACAAGTGTCAACTATCCACCAATCCCTAGTGGACCCCAAACTCATCAACCCTGAGGCTACAGTGACAATTCAACCCTTCGTGTCACAGTCTGTAACCTTGCCTACAGCCCAGTTGCATGTCCAGTACAAGGGCTGGTCAGGAATGTGGACTTTTGCAGTCTATGACAATTATCCCATTCCCATGCTGCTGGGGGAAGACTTGGCCAACCATGTGAAGCTAGCCAAGAGGGTGGGAATAGTCACCCGCAGCCAGGCTAAGCAAGCTTTCACCCCCATCCCTGTTCCTGATCCGTCCACCAGGGCCCCGTCTGTGTTACCGGAGACCCAAACACAGGTGGTGGAACCGGATCCCCTGCCAACAACTGCAACAGCCGTAGTGGATCCAATCCCAGAGACCCAGCCAAAGCCAGTCCCAGAACCGGAACTGGCAACGCAACCAGCACCAGAACCATTGCCAGCACTGAGTCCAGCGCTTGCAACCCCGTCTACAACTCCAATGCCAGAGGGCACCAGCGAGCCTAAACTGGCGGAAGCAGCAGATAACCCTACCCAAGAGGCTCAGTCAGAGCCTGAAATACCACATAGTGCACCAGCGGACAGCGGTTCACAGTCAATGGAAAAAGCCCCAGCACCTGCATCGCTTCCAGAGGGACCAAGCCCCAGTCCACAGTCCAAGGAGAAACTGATGTCTCCAGCATCAAGGGAACAGTTCCAGGCCGAGCAGGAAGCAGATGACAGCTTTCAAAAAGCTTGGGCGGCGGCACGGAGCACCCCACCGCCTCTCAGCTCTTCTAACCGATCCCGGTTTGTTGTAGAAAAAGGACTTTTATACAAGGAGACTCTTTCTGGTGGGCACCAGGAAGACTGGCATCCTCAAAGACAGCTGGTAGTTCCCACTAAGTATCGGGTAAAACTCTTGAGCTTAGCCCATGATCATCCCAGTGGCCATTCTGGGGTGAACAGAACCAAAGACCGGTTGGGGAAGTCCTTCCACTGGGAGGGAATGTGCAAGGACGTTGCTAATTATGTCCGGTCTTGTGAGGTGTGCCAACGAGTGGGAAAGCCCCAAGACCAGGTTAAAGCCCCTCTCCAGCCACTACCCATAATTGAGGTCCCATTTCAGCGAGTAGCTGTGGATATTCTGGGTCCTTTCCCGAAGAAGACACCCAGAGGAAAGCAGTACGTACTGACTTTCATGGATTTTGCTACCCGATGGCCAGAAGCTGTACCCTTAAGCAACACCAAGGCTAAAAGTGTGTGCCAGGCATTAGCAGACATTTTTGCCAGGGTAGGTTGGCCCTCCGACATCCTTACAGATTCGGGAACTAATTTCCTGTCAGGGAACATGAAAAACCTGTGGGAAGCTCATGGGGTGAATCACTTGGTTACCACCCCTCATCACCATCAAACCAATGGTCTGGTGGAGAGGTTTAATGGAACTTTGGGGGCCATGATACGTAAATTCGTAAATGAACACTCCAATGATTGGGACCTAGTGTTGCAGCAGTTGCTTTTTGCCTACAGGGCTGTACCACATCCCAGTTTAGGGTTTTCACCATTTGAACTTGTGTATGGCCGCGAGGTTAAGGTGCCATTACAGTTGGTGAAGCAGCAATGGGAGGGGTTTACGCCTTCTCCAGGAACTAACATTCTAGACTTTGTAAGCAACCTACAAAACACCCTCTGACACTCTTTAGCCCTTGCTAAAGAAAACCTAAAGGATGCTCAGGAAGAGCAAAAGGCCTGGTATGATAAACATTCCAGAGAACGGTCCTTCAAAGTAGGAGACCAAGTCATGGTCTTAAAGGCGCTCCAGGCCCATAAAATGGAAGCGTCGTGGGAAGGACCATTCACGGTCCAGGAGCGCCTAGGAGCTGTTAACTATCTCATAGCCTCCCCCACCTCCAACATAAAGCCTAAGGTATACCATGTTAATTCTCTTAAGCCCTTTTATTCTAGAGAATTAAACGTTTGCCAGTTTACAGCTCAGGAAACTGATGACGCGGAGTGGCCTGCAGGTGTCTACTATGAAGGAAAAAGGAATGGTGGCGTGGAAGAGGTGAACCTCTCCACGACCCTGGGACGTCTGCAGCGACAGCAGATAAAGGAGCTGTGCACAAGCTTTGCACCGATTTTCTCAGCCACTCCAGGACGGACCGAATGGGCATACCACTCCATTGACACAGGTAATGCTCACCCAATTAGAACCCCACCCTACCGGGAGTCACCTCATGCCCAAGCGGCTATACAAATGGAGATCCAGGACATGCTACAGATGGGTATAATCCACCCCTCTAGCAGTGCATGGGCATCTCCAGTGGTTCTAGTTCCCAAACCAGATGGGGAAATACGCTTTTGCGTGGACTACCGTAAGCTAAATGCTGTAACTCGTCCTGACAACTATCCAATGCCACGCACAGATGAGCTATTGGAGAAATTGGGACATGCCCAATTCATCTCTACTTTAGACTTAACCAAGGGGTACTGGCAAGTACCACTAGATGAACCCGCTAAGGAAAGGTCCGCCTTCGTCACCCAGGCAGGGGTGTATGAATTCAATGTACTCCCTTTCGGGTTGCGAAATGCACCCGCCACCTTCCAAAGACTTGTAGATGGTCTCTTAGCGGGATTGGGAGAATCTGCCGTTGCCTATCTCGATGATGTGGCCATTTTTTCTGATTCATGGACAGAACACCTGGAGCACCTGAAAAAAGTCTTCGAGCGCATCCGGCAGGCAGGACTAACTGTTAAGGCTAAAAAGTGTCAAATAGGCCAAAACAGAGTGGCGTACCTGGGACACCAGGTGGGTCAAGGAACTATAAATCCCCTACAGGCCAAAGTGGATGCTATCCAAAAGTGGCCGGTTCCAAAGTCAAAGAAACAGGTCCAATCCTTCTTAGGCTTGGCCGGATATTATAGGCGATTTGTACCACACTACAGCCAAATCGCCGCCCCGCTGACAGACCTAACCAGAAAGAAACAGCCAAATGCAGTTCAGTGGACTGATAAGTGTCAAAAGGCCTTTAACCAGCTTAAGGCAACACTCATGTCTGACCCTGTGCTAAGGGCCCCAGACTTTGACAAACCGTTCCTAGTAACCACAGATGCGTGCGAGCGAGGCGTGGGAGCAGTTTTAATGCAGGAAGGACCGGATCAAGAATTCCATCCTGTCGTGTTTCTCAGCAAGAAACTGTCTGAGAGGGAAAGCCACTGGTCAATCAGCGAAAAGGAATGCTACGCCATTGTGTACGCGCTGGAAAAGCTACGCCCATATGTTTGGGGACGGCGGTTCCAACTACAAACAGACCATGCTGCGCTACAGTGGTTTTATACCGCCAAGGGAAATAACAAAAAACTTCTTCGGTGGAGTTTAGCTCTCCAAGATTTTGATTTTGAAATACAACACATTTCGGGAGCTTCTAACAAAGTGGCTGATGCACTCTCCCGGGAAAGTTTCCCAGAGTTAACTGGTTAACAATTGTTCTTGAAATAAAACATATTGTTAGTTTTTATATAATCAGTAGTATGTCTAAAGGTACATGTGTTTTATTAACTCTGTTTTCTCCTAAAGCTCCAGGAAGAAATCACAGCCAGTGTGGAACCGGACGTCCAACACTATCTGTGATTTGGGGGGGCGTGTCATAACTATAAAGGGAAGGGTGACAGCTCTCCTGTGTACAGTGCTATGGAATCCCTCCTAGCCAGAGACTCCAAATCCTTTTACCTGTAAAGGGTTAAGAAGCTCGGGTAACCTGGCTGACACCTGACCCCAAGGACCAATAAGGGGACAAGATACTTTCAAATCTTGGGGGGGGAAAGGCTTTTGTGTGTGTCCTTTGTTTAAGGGGTTGTTCGCTCTTGGGACTGAGAGGGACCAGACATCAATCCAGGTTCTCCCCATCTTTCTAAACAAGTCTCTCTTATTTCAAAATTGTAAGTAAAAGCCAGGCAAGGCGTCTTAGATTTACTTTGTTTTCTCAACTTGTAAATGTACCTTTTACCAGAGTGTTTATTTTTGTTTGCTGTACTTTGAACCTAAGACAGAAGAGGGGGGTCTTCTGAGCTCTTTAAGTTTGATTACCCTGTAAAGTTATTTTCCATACTGATTTTACAGAGATGATTTTTACCTTTTTCTTTAATTAAAAGCCTTCTTTTTAAGAACCTGATTGATTTCTCCTTGTTTTAAGATCCAAAGGGGGTTTGGATCTGTATTCACCAGGAGTTGGTGAAAGGAAAGAAGGGGGAAGGGTCAATTTCTCCTTGTTTTAAGATCTAAAAGGGGTTTGGATCTGTATTCACCAGGAGGTGGTGAAAGGAAGGAGGGGGGAAGGGTCAATTTCTCCTTATTTAAGATCCAAGGAGTTTGGATCTGTATTCACCAGGGAATTGGTGAAGGTCTCTCAAGGCTACCCAGGAAAGGGAATTAGCTTTGGGATGGTGGCAGCGGACCAGAACTAAGCTGGTAGTTAAGCTTAGAAGTCTTCATGCAGGCCCCTACATTTGTACCCTAAAGTTCAAAGTAGGGATACAGCCTTGACACCAACAGTGGTCCTTTTTCAGCTCAGGCACATCTGTCTAAAGACTATATTTTTCCTGTTGTATAATAGGCATTCAAGATATTTAACTGGTCTCCAAAACCCACTATATGTTCTTCCTTGCTAGTCAAACCCAAGTCTCCTTAAAGAATAGTGTTTCCCCCTACAAACCACTTCACCTGGCTCCTGCTCATGCAAATAAATAATGTTCATATTCAGTGTTCCATAAGGATGGTATTTTTGGGGAAAAATGCATTGGAAGTCTTCTGTTTCTCCATCAATGTGAGCTTGGAAGATTTACAGTTACCCTGGGTGCTCTCTGTCACACAGATACTTGCCTGGTTTGTGCTGAAACAGCAAGCTGTGCTTGATGAGGGAAGGACCTGTGCAACATATCCAAGTGATTTACTTTTGTATTGAACTTTATTATACTATCTTTGTCACAAACACAACACTTTGTCCTGTGAGCAAATGGCTTCACTCTCATTTTGCTATGGAAATTATATACTTTCTTGTCTTCTAAAAGCAGTTTTGTCAGTTAAAGAATTCAAAATGAATTCTTCCTTCTCTCCCCCCTAGCTTTCCCAGCTGCTTACCAATCTCCCATTGCTACTCCTCCATGTACTGTTTATGCTGGACTGCAGGCAATCCTGGACAAATGGAAGGACATGCCAAATGTCCAGTTTAGCAATGTAGTTCTACGGTATTGAAGGTGACTAAATATGGAAAATGTGCAACAGGAACTACTGCAGGGGACTAGAGCCTCTGTGACAGCAGTAAACTCAATAATAATATTAAATGAGTGTATTTCTTGTATGGGTTTAATACAACTGGGAATTTGATACATCAAAGGAACAAATTTAATATTTCAAATGACTTGTTTGCCAATGATTGGCTAATGTTTCTCTGCAGTACTACAGTAACCCTAGAGAAAATGTATTGGAAGGAGCCATCATAACTTATTGAAGACTGATTATAACTTCCAACTAAATATAACTTTACTCCAGAAAGAATGTTATGTGTCATTGTAGGCTTCATATGCAATATATCAAAATAACAACCATGCATTGCTAAAGTAACTAAAACAGACTCTTCACACAGTTTTAAGTACATATTTCCAAGATAGATACCCCTAAATCAAAATATCAGGTTTCTCCTATATACTGTATCATTTCCTTTATATAGTCAGAGGAAATATACACCTTAACTCTTCATTTTTGTTCAATTTGTTTCTAACCAAATTGAACAAGATATTCCTGGCTTGTCTTATTCAGAGATACCCTAGAGGAAAATGCAATGGCAGCCATACAGCTCATCTACATATTCAACTAGGAATTTGGCACATAGTTTTAAGAACTGCTATGTACACCAGCAAAAATGCCAACATTATAAAAGCTAAAGATGGGGCAAACCAAGTGGAAAAAAAATTGACATGATGTAATTCAACAGGATTATACTACTTAGAGGGTAATATATGCCTGCATATGACATAAGAGTATATGAGTTATTTTTTCTTTCATGGTTTAGAGATGAGGATGCTTAAAAATCAGTTGTAATCAGGTAATAAAATTAAATACTCTAATTTTTTAGAAGTAAGTAGGACTGTCAGGGTAAGCAGAAAGAACTAAGCTTTCTTGTTTCCAAATTAATACAGTAATACAAAAGTTGACTTCTGTCTCTTTAAATAATAGTACTTCAAAGACAAGGCTTACAGCACTTAAAATGGTTTGCAGACCAATTACACTGCATCACTTAATTTATCTAAGTAGTTTCCCTATTTTAATATCTTTAAAGGCACGCAGTCATATGATATCAGCATCACCATAAAAACAAATGGTTATTCTGACTAACATGAGGCCTCAAGTATTGGTTACATTCTGACAGCTCCTCTACCTATAAATCTTCAGAAGGTACTGACATGAAGGGGCAAAAAACCCCACATAGTTCAGTCATTTTACCTTTTTTAACATATGACCTGGCTGTTTGGGGAGCTGAAAAACAAGTAGGTGATGGATAATACAACCAAACAGGACCACACTGATACACAAAAGAATTAGAAAATATCAGAAGTTATCAAGTCTTGTGGAATAGTCATATATAGAACAAAAACATGGGACACAGTATATGACATTACAGGCCAATAATATGCAGATGCAATTTAGACAATTAGAACAACACTGAACGAGCTTTTCTTCACTTCTGTGAAGTTCTCTGTCTATAAACATTATCATGGCTGTTATATCCATAGCCTCAATTGAAAAAAATGGTTCTGAAGTCATTTAACCATAGGAATTAATAGTTATAGTTCCCAATCCTCAGGCCCTGGTGATAGTCCAAGGGTGACTTTATCTCTGTGTTCCCCTTCCCACAGGGCTGCTGGAAGCCAATTTGGCTGCATCAGGGTATTGTGATGATTGGCATTATATAAAAAAATCTTGGCTAGATAGAATCACAAAAAGTAACCTTTTAGCCAGAATGCTCAAATTTTTGCCAAAAGTGTATTTCATACTGAATAACGAACCAAGTGTGCACATTTCACATTTATGAATTACAAATTTTAAATGTTATATCTGAATGTTTAACTTGAAATTTGCACTATTTTTAGTAAGTTACATAAATCATCCAATCAGAGAACAGAAACAATACCCCATGACCAGCTGATCCAACGTTAATTCAAATCAGTGGAAACTCTCACTGACTTGAGTTTTGAATCAGGCCCTAACAATACAAGACAAATTGTGAATATTTATAATTCACCATCAGTGAACATTATGCAGACTAAGAATTATTAACTAAAGAAATCAGTATTTGAAAACATAATTATACATTTGAAAATTTTGAAATCAATTCACTGACAAATTGCAAACCAAAAAGAAGGAAAAATTCACAAAATAAACAATTTAATGTGAATTATTTACAGAAGCTCTAATGTATCTCTGTGTAGATCACATACTTCCATACATACTTAACTTACAGAAAACCGTGTATCTGTCATGAATGGTGGAACTGTAATAATTGGAAGGAGCTCCTCTCCTCCTTGCTCCTTGACTCTTCTTCAGATCTTCTTCCTCTCTTTTTTTTTCTTCTTCCCTTTTCTCATCTGTCATTCTGTGATCAGCACATTCATGAGTGGTGGGATTGTGGCATGACATCAAGCAATTTTTTTTGCAAAAAATATCTATCTGCTTTCCATAAAAATTTCAACATTTCATCAAATAAGGACACCCAAAAGTTTCAATTAAAAAATGCTGCTACGGTGTACCATGGAAGTGAAGTTCAGCTTCCTCATTCTCCCATTCTCCTTTATGAGCTGGATTCACCAAGAGACTCTCACATCATGCCACAACTAGGGGCATCTTTCATGATACACCACAGAAGCCCAACAAGAGGACAGATCTTGGTACATCATGGGAAATGTAGTCCAAACAGGGAGCCTAGCCCATATTGGAGAAAGGGCATATGACACAGATGATCTGTAACTACAACTCCCATGAGGAAATGTGGCAACATTCCCATTTGGGGGGGGAGGGCGGCAAGGAGGACATGGGGAGCAAATATTTTCAATTTTGATTTTTTTTCTCCAAAAAGTTCAAATTTCCTGTGGGGAAAAAAATTCTGACCAACTCTAGCTATTATTCTTGTGAAAATGCTAGGGATAGAAGCTACTCTTTAACATTGTATTTAGAGTTATTTCTGTATACAGTATGTACAATCTTGTTTTGTGTGTACTAGTGTTCAGTACAATTTTGTTATATTTGTTTTACTTCACTTTTTTCATTATAGTTATTTTCTATTATTCTCCCAAATTATTAACTAAATAATTTAAGATTTTTAAAAAATGTTTTGCCTGAATTAGTATCTGCAGCTTATAGTACATTGATAAAAAGCTGGCTTCATATTGATAACTTTTGATATAGGTTTTCATACCAATTTGTGTGGCTACTGAATACTTGTGTGCTCATATGTTGGTTTTTTCGCCATTACATACATTAAGTGGAAAAAAAACCAAGCATATACACGTTTTTGTTACTTCAATTACCAATTTCCAATTCAGTGAGATGATTTTTTATGATCATTCTCTTTTTTTCAGTCTTCGTATTTGTGACATGCTGAATCTGTGAGTCCCAGTCATGGACAAGGGCCTCATTGTACTAGGTGCTGTATAAACACAGAACAAAAAGATGGTCCCTACCCCAGAGAACTTACAACCTAAGTATAAAAGAAGAGACAACAGATGAATATGGACATAGGGGGAGTACCAGGAAACAATTGAGGCAATACTGGTCTGCATGAGAAGCAGTGTTATCAGCACATTAGACTTGAGTTGGGCTTCCCTTCTTTTCTCTTCATCATGCTCTGCAACATTTTTCTTTTATATAAAGCAGACATTCACCTCTGTTTTAATTTATTTTAGAAACTTCCCATTTCTAGTTTTCACCCTATCAAGGCAAAACCACAATTGTTTAAAATGTTTTAGAAAGAGAACTCAGATTGAGTGAGACAATAAAATATACCAAAGTAGTAATCTTTAAATCAGAAATTAGTTACTTCAACATAAATAAAATTTTCCATAAGTTTAGTTTGATGATTAAGCATGTCTGAGGTAATTAAATTATACAAAACTGTAATAAAAAGTGGATTATCTTCATGCAAGACAGAGGTACAGTTTGGTCTAAAATGCGTCCATCTAAGTGGCTTCCTTGAGCTAATTTGGCACAGCCATTACTCTTTCATCAAGAGAGGCATCATGCATGAGGGCAGAGGTTTAGGTTAGAATAGGGCTAAATTTATTGTTATGGGTGGAGAAACTTTCATAATATCTGCCTATGTACCACAAGCCTTATTCACATGAGTACTCCTGGCTCAAATGAATATTCCTTTTTCTATCAAAGATAAGGTTTCTACGAGCAGATCCAATATGCTTAATTGAAGGTGGCATTAACAAGCAGCTCTTCTTTATAATCATGAAAAAAAAGCAAAGCAAATTGATGCAGAAAATGTAAATTAAAATAATCCAATTAACCAGTCAATGCTTGATTATGGAGGGATGTGTTGTCTCTTCATGATAAAGACTGAAGCTATTGTTTTTTCCATGGGCTTGATCTTTCACCCACTGAAGTCAATACAAATGTGCCATTTATTTCAATAGGTGTAGGAATACTTCAGGATGAACAGGGGGATGATAGTTCAAGGGAAAACACATCTCTAGCCTCTTCAGTACTCCCCAGAGCTGCCCCATACCCCTGTGCCGAACCTCAGACCCGTGGAGAGCCCTCCATGTGGGCAGAGAGAAAGTGGGGGACTATTGCCATGGAAACATCTGGCCCTCCTTTCTGTGTTGCAAAGGGCCAGATCACAGATGCATGATCTGGCCATCAATATTATAAATATAAAATATACTGTAAAATGTTAGAAATTCAAAGCTGGGAAATTCACCCACAAAAAGTAATAAAAAGATATTTTGAAGTAACTTCCCACCAAATATTTTAAACCTCACATCATACTCATATATAGCTCCCTAACTTCAAACATTAGAAAGAAAGGAAATGTGCATTTAAGGTACCCAGACATGTAATAAATGAATATTCACTACCAATGGTCATGTAACCTTTGACTGTATATAAAACAATTGTTACCTATTTTCTCCATCCCTGCTTCGTGCCTTCTGTTTGCTTATTACACTCATTTTTTGCGTCTTACCTTAGATTGTCTTCTCTTTAGGGTAGGAACTGTGCCTATGTACAAATGCATTTGTACAGCACCTAGCACAATGGGGCCTAATCCTGATTGGGTCTCTGGTATTATTCTAATATAATTGTTACTAATAGCAGTGGTGGTCATATTACCCCATCTAATATCTTTCACCCACTTAACCTTAACTTTGCCTCTTTGGTGCCTTATTTGAATAAGGGGGGCTATTGCATAGCTGTTGGCATGTGCACAGTTTGTAAAATGAATATTTTAGGTTTTAAAAGTAATAACATCTCAGGATACATTCCTTCTGCCATAACAGTCAATGGGAAGTTCCCACTGGCTTAAATAAAAGCAGAAGCAAGCACTGAGTATCAATAAATTATGCAATAATTGTCTGAATTGTATTAAGGCGGGATGTCCTGTCTAGCGAGAGAAGGAATGAGAACTCTCACTTCCTCGTCCTTCCAAGATGGCTTCAGCCTCAGCTGGTGGGCTTTGAGGAGGCTTTGTTGCTCCAGCAAGTTCTCAGGATATGATTGTGGAGGAGTCCATTTGTTTGGAGACTGATGGAGAAGTTATTGTGTGTAGACTGGTGGATCCTGCCAATGGCGCTATCAGCCAACATTATGAGCCTTGTTCCTGTGGTGCCTGGGGATTGTGCTCCTAGGCTCAAGTGTACTTATGGGGAAGCTGATTTGGAAAGTGCATTGGAGGGTGGGAAAGGATTTCAGGTGAAGGGATAGGTAGTAGGAGTATGTGTTCAAAAGGAAAAAGAGATTGCTACAGCTTCCTGTGATGGGGAGGAGCTGTCAGAGGGAGCTCTGGGTATGTAGAGGGTGGAACTAAGGTCCCTCACTGTGGGAAATGGTTAGTAGGGCATGTTCTGCATTTCAAACACTGTATGGGGTCTTGAAGAGGGGAAGAAATATAGTGGAGCTTTGCCATAGTCAGGCTGTATGTATCAGAAATGCAGGAGTAAAGGGCAGTTTAGCAGCCATACCTCTGACTTCTCCTTCCCTGGTAAGTGGAGAGGGGGCTGTTACTGGGGTCTCCTTAGTTGTAGGGGCTCCATTCACTTTAAGGGATTCCAGTCAGAGGATTATTAAGGATAGGAGTCGACCAGAGGAAAGAGTGGCAGAAAAGAGGCATTTTTAAAAATCTGAAGTGAGGTCTTTTGTTTTACTTCACCCTGAGGGTCCCAACAACAGAAAGAGAAAGGCCAGTGCTAACGAGGGAACACTAAGACCTGTCGTGAGTGAGCAGCTGAGAAGTAGTGACAATAAGGAAGGACCTGAGGTACCTGTTTCCAGCCAGGAACTCCTGCAGTGCCACCAAAGGAGAAATCCTATGCAGCAGTCACAACCCGTCAGGATCAGGCTTCTGGGCAGAACGCTTCACAATGGAAACATTATGCTAGGATGCCTTGGCAGAGGCATGTTATTGAAGTGCACTACACAGGGGACATGGACAGATGTTCCACTAGGAATTTTGCTGTTGGGGCTCTTTTGTTAATTTTTTTTTGGTTTCTCTCCAGCACAGCTGAAAGCTGTGATACACCTGACAGGTAGCAGATAATTTGATGTCAGCTTTTACTTTTATGGTGAAGTGGAATTTTTGTGGGAACAGTTTGGAATTAGGAAGGGGGTTAGGGATTGGAATGATATAATAGCCATTTCTTTATTCCAACCTGCTATTAAATGTTACACATTCGAATAGCTCCTAGCACAATGGGGTCCTCGTCTAAGGGTTACTACAATACAAAATAAATAACTAATAATAACAATTGGTATAACAATTATGCTGCAAAAGATCCAACTGTATGTGTTGAAATTAATAGGCTATTGGGCCTGCTCCAAAGCCCAGTGCAATAAATAAGGATCTTTCCACTAATTTTGGTTGGCTTTGGATAAAGCTCTTGGTGTATATACCACTGTTGCATTGTGAGGATTAAGGTTAGGTGCCTTCAGTCACCTGAGCAAGAGGCCAGTAGGCTACTAACATAAATTATGCCTTAGCAAGCCAGACCATAATGTTGTCTTTATTCAAATTCTTCCTGAGGATCCACTTTTTTTCTGTTAGCCCATGAATATAAAAATAAAAAAGTTATTAGACTAAAACTATATCTTTCTTCCTAGAGCAATCTCTGTGGGGTGCACCTTGGATACCCTGTCCCTTTAAATGTTCAGGGGGATCAGTACTCTTTCTGTTCCCAGTGCACAGCCTCACTTTCCTGTTAGTTTCAGTTTTGCAGCCAGACAATAAAGCCATCACAACAGACACCTATGTGTCTATCTCCTTCTCTGCTTGCTTCAGGAATATAGCATGCCTAGTGTCTGCATGGCTCCTCATTGATTTCACTTAGCCCCATTGACTTCACTGTGAAGGACTGGGACTATAAATTGCAAGCTGTCTTGATATCTGTGTCTCGTACAATGTCAAATACATTGTAGACACTTAATCCATATGTGCATTATTATTCCCTGGCATGGTTTATTGCTATTCAAATACAGTTGCATAATTTTACATTTCATTTTAAAAATCCATTAAAAAATTGGATGCACTGCAGCATTTAAGGTTCATGGAGATACTGGGCACATTTCCTTCTGTCTCTTTGCCACCCCACAAGCTGATTCGATTCACCATGGCCCCTCATTTGTCCCATTTGCCCTTTTCCCCAAATCTAAGTTTCTTTAAAGTTGTAATATACTTAAAGACTGAAATCTAAGCCTTAAACTAGCTACTGTTTTAACCTTTCAAGTACCAGTTTAGATAGAAGCAGCTTGGCTACCTTTGTACAGTGTTTTCCCTTTCAAATGCTGTTATTAACACTTCTCCCGGGCAGTGGTTCAAAAAGAAACTGCAATTCCTATCTTCCAACTGGCTGCTGTGCTCATTTTTCAGTAGACCAGAATCATGTTTAAGAATATTCTGTTTCAGAGTTCAAACACTGATGTTGCAAAAAACAAAAACAAAAGGAGTGTGGTATAATGCAAGCCATTTTACTTCCCTTTTAGAGGTTTAAAAACAGAAATGGATACAGGGCCTTAAATACTGGCAGAAGGCAAGACTAAGCCCGGATCTAAGCATGGATCTCACTTTGCTCTTTGTTGCAGCTACTGTACATAGGAATTGTCAGTGCTATTTTAAAGAGTCAGTGGCATGTAAGTTACGGGGTGCAAGTATTTAAGTGGATTGCAAAAGGGTACAATAAACTGGGGAAATTCACCACCAATTTTGCATATTTTTGTATAGCACTTTCTGGTAGCCCTGCCTAGAATTTTCTACTAAGCTGCAGTATGTGAAAGACCATTGCAAAATTTGAGAAAAGTATTTTAAAAGATCCCCTTAAAACTGGGTAAAAACCCTGGAAATAAGGAAAATCTTTGATAAATTTCCACAGAAGTGGTAAAAATCCACAGGGCATTCCACAAACTTTATATACCCCTCCTCCCCCTTGAATTTTCAGCTATTCCTTTCTTTATATCATGTGCTTGTAATCAATTGTTTCCACTGACTACCTGAAATTTTGGCTTAGTAAAGACTTCAACATTGGTTGTCATTGTTATTGTTCTATTAGAATTAGTGTGAGAATTAGAAGTCTGAAGTTCCTAAGATTCAGTTCTTTGCTCAGGCTACTAGACCACACTTTTTGTCATGTAAATATAGAAAAACAATTATGGCATCTCAGATATGAAGTTGTGATAACTCTTAGAGAACTTTGAATTTCTAAGGGTGACAACTTTCTGATTTTTCCCCCTGTTACAGATGAGATGTTGAGTAACTTGGCCAAGATTCCACTGGAAACCTGATGCAGAGCCAGGAACAAAACAATATATCCTAACTCTACATTTTAATAGTTCTTCCTCTTTTAGCCCCTGTCCTGCAAAGATTTATACACACACCTGAAGGGAGCAGCCAAGCAGGCCAAGCAGGCCCAAATAAAAAGGGAGCTGCAGGGCCTAGGAAGGCAGTTCTCTGCTGGGAGCCCAGAGAGGAAGGACTGTGTCTCTGGAGGGCTGAAAGAACTGCCAACACCCTGGACAGAGCAGTGCTGCTATCAGGGACCAGAGAAGCGAGATACAGCTCCTGGCTGGCTGCTGGGGTTTGCAGTCTGAGGCCCTGATGCAAGGGCAAAGAGGATGCTGGTGTCATGAGGAAATGGTCTGACAGTTCAGTGCAGTAGCCACTAAAGAAAGTGGCTGAACAGTGGACTGCAAGTCCCCTGGAAAGGGGGAGCACAGTGTGTGGCACGGCCAGAGGGCTGTGTTGCTGGAGAGGATGCTGTGGTCATAGGAGAGATGTGGGTCCTAGAGCAGGAGTGATGGTGGTGAGACACCACCTGAAGAGGGCGCTGAGCTAATTCCCAAGACAGCCAGCAGGAGGCACCACAGTGGTGGGTGAACCCCATTACACTACCCACAAAGGGTTTTTCTTGACAGCTAATATATTAAAATACAATTTGTGATAACCACTCTGGAATTAAAATTGTGTTAGGAAATAAACTTTCATCCTAGTCTACACATAGAGATGGTTCTAGGGGTTGGTGATCTGGGCAGTCGCTACTCTGGGTACCAGCTTTCAGGGGGCATAAAACCATTTGGCTGTTTGGTTTGTTGGTTTGCTCTGCTGATTGGCAGGCCACTGCAGGATGTCAAAAATATTTTCTGCCCTGTCGTCAAAATGTCTAAGTCTGTTCCTGTCTCCAAATACCCTCATATACTATTGAACCAAGATAATCTAGTCAGCACCTCACTCTCCTTTCTCAAAACTGCCCACACCTGTCACAAGGATCAGGAAACATCCTTTCATTCCCTCTGGTATCACTTTTTCCTTTTACTAGAATCTAATCTGCTTCCGGTCTAAGATGATCGTGTTACATATTTGGCAGCAATCCAACTTAACTTTTTTCCTTATGATAATGAAATCTCCTATCTTTAACATACTTTATCCTTCAAAAGCCAGGAAGATAAGCATGAGGCAGCTCTGGCTCCTCCTGGTCCATTTCCTGTTGTCCAACAATTTTTATTATTGCTATTTAATTATTGCATTTACAATTTTAGTACTTAATTTTCTGGAGACCCTAATTTTTTACCCTCTCCTCTTTGGAATTCACCCTATCTTTTAAATGAATGAATTGGCAAAAAACAGTAACTGAGTCTTAAGAAGAAACTGTATTCTTTCTCATCAGGTGGTTTTGGTTTAGTCCAACCGCTAATAAATTATAAAATTATAAAACTGCCATGAATCATAATGAATTAATAGGAACTATTTAATGCAGCACAAAAGGATAACATTCAAACTTTGCAACTCAGCGGTAGAAAAAAAAATCTGCTCAGTAGAACTTTCTGTGCAATAAACTTTCCAGTGACAAGTCACCTATTAAGAAAGAAACTGATTTGAATTGTTTTATTAATGCAGAAATGGCTGTGTGGCTCCTGGGCAAGATGCTACCTTCAGCTTGATTATGGACACATGGACAATACAAAGTAAAACTACCAGCATGCAGTGCATCCAGATGGAGAAATGCATATTGGGACCAATATCTCCACAGGACATACTTTTCTATGAAACAAGGGAAACTATAATTACTCTAAATTATGCAAAGTAAGGATGATCAGACAAATTGGGCTCCTGACAAAATGACAGCAGCCTTTGGCTGGGCAAAGTTTGGATACCACTATTCTAAGTTAATAATAAACTCAAGCGTAGGGGTAGAAGGTGCATTCCTGTAATGAGTTATGAGTCTCTTCTTACGCAATGTTCAGGGGTTACAATTACAGATTGTTTATACACACTGTGTTCTGGGATTAATGAAGCAATTTACTGAAGCTTATTTATGTTATTATCTGAACTAATACTTTTATTGGAAAAGTTTCTGCTTGACATTTTGTGTTTTGACTGGCATTTGCTAGTTGCCAGATGTCATAAAGAAAGGACTGCAACACATGCCGTTAGCAGCATATGCCTTTTTGGGCACTGAATAGCATTTTCATACAAAAAATCAAATGATCCAGAACATATTATGCTGTCATTTAAGAACAGCATCAGAACTGAAACATTTTTCATGCTCATAATAAATTTTGTTCCCCAAGGCTCAATCTAGCATTTTCTCACAATGTTTGGAAATTTAATGAGGAAAACGTTTATTCTATTAATTGGCACTACTGTTTTTATTCAGAATGCTAATGGTTTTCTCTGAATACAGGTTTTAAGCAATATTTCTGGGAAGGCTTTGATTTTCAGCTTTATCCTTCTCTACCTCATTGAAAGAGTCTGTCCTGTTTTCTTTACCATCCTATCTTCTCAATTATTTATAGTAGTGACAAGTGCTTAGCTGCAGGGATAAAGGAGATCTGATAGTTGATCTGCTATTTTTTTAAAGGGATACAGCAGATTTTATCCACAACAAACTGCAATAGCTTTTTTAGTAATGTGTGGGCAAATGAGGTAATCATTAATCATTCCTAATCAATAAAACTGTTGTGATAAAACTGTTAGCAGTTTCTTAAAGAAACAATAATAAAAGTACAACAAAACTATTCTAATGGAAAGAAAATATATGAGGAATAGAAAGGGGCCAATATGGATCCATCCGGAGTTCTTTAATTACCTGAAAATTTAAAAAAAAATCTAACAAAAAAGTGTAGATATGGACAAAGTGATAAGGATGAATTCAAAAGACTAATTAAGCATGTAGGAACAAAGTAAGAAAGGCTAAGGCACCAAATGAGTAACACATAGTAAGGGACATGAAAGGCAATATGAAAGGGTTCTATAAGTACATTAGGAGCAAGAGAAAGGAAAAGGAGAGTGTAGGTTCACTATGTAATGAGGAAGGAGACCTAATAATGGATGATATCCAGAAGGCTGAGGAGTTCAATACCTATTTAGCTTTAGACTTCAATGAATTTTGATCAGCTATTTAACACAATTATTATTAACAACATCAAGGGGGAAGCCGGAGCACAAGCCAGAATGGGGAAAGACCAGGTTAAAGAATATTTAGGTAAGTTAGATGTATTCACGTCTGCAAGACCTGATGAAATTCATCCTGGGGTACTTAAGGAACTAGCTGAAGCAAACTCAGAACAATTAGCAGTTATCTTAGAGGACTCATGGAGGACAAGTGAGGTCCAAGAGGAGTGGAGAAGGGCAAACATAGTACCTATCTTTAAAAAGAGGACACGAGGAATTATATATCTCTTAGCCTAACTCTGATACCTGGAAAGATACTGGAATAAACTATTAAACAACCAATTTGTAATCACTTTGAGGATAAAAGGGTAAAAAGTAATAGCCAACATAGATTGGTCAAGACCAAATCATGCCAAACCAAAATATTTTCCTGCTTTGACAGGGTTACAGGCCTAGTGGTTTCAAGGGGTGCAGCAGATATGGTATATCTTTATTTTTGTAAGACTATTGACACAGTCTCACATGACATTCTCATAAGCAAACTAAAGAAAGGTGGTCTAGATTAAATTGCCATAAGTGGGTGCATAAACGGTTGAAAGAACTTAATCAAAGAGATATCATTGGTTCCATGTCAAAATGGATGTCATATACAGTAGGGTCTTGTGGGGGTCTGATACTGTTGAATTCTTTAATTAATGACTTGGATAATGGAATGGAGAGTCTGCTTATAAAATTTGAGGATGACACTGAGCTTGAGAGATTGCTAGCTCTTTGGAGGACAGGATTAGACTTCAAAACAACCTTGATAAATTGTAGAATTGGTCTGAAATCAAAGATTTAAAATTCAGTAAAATGAGTGTAAAGTATTACACTTGGGAATGAAAAATCAAATGAACAAATACAATACGGGCAATAACTGGCTAGGCAGTAGTACTGTGGAAAAGGATCTGGGTGTTGTAGAGGATCACAAATTAAAAAAGAGCTAACAATGTGATATAGTTGTTAAAACTGCTAATGTTATTTTTGGACATAATAATCGGAGTGTCATATCTAAGAAGCAGGATGTAATCATTCTGCTTTACTTGCCATTGGTGAGACCTCAGCTAGAGTATTGGGTACAGTTTTGGGCACCACACTTTAAGAATGATGGGAACAAATTGCCAGAGGACAGCAACAGAAATGATCAAATGTTTAGGACACCTGACCTATGAGGAAAGGTGTTTTTTTTGTTTGTTTGGTTTTTTTTTTTAAATGGGCATGTTTAGTCTTCAGGAAATAAGATTGAAAGAGGACCTGTTAAGAGTCTTCAAATATGTTTAGGGTTGCGATAAAGAGGACAGAAATCAATTGTTCTCCATGTCCACTGAGGGTAGGACAAGAAATAATTGACTTACTCTGAAAGAAGGAAGATTTAGGTTCAATATTAGGAAAAACATTCTAATTATAAGAATAGTTAAGTACTAAAAGAGGCTTCTAAGGGAAGTTGTGGAATACTGTCACTGGAGGCTTTTAAGAACTGGTTAGACAGACACTTGTCAGGGATGGTTTAGGTTTATTTGGTCCTGCCAGTGCAAGGGACTGGTCTAGACGACTTCTCAAGGTCCATCTTAAGGTTCTAGGATTCTACTAATTAAAGCTGCATTGCCCTCCCCCTTTTTGGGGGGGGGGAGTGAAGAAAAAGTTTCTTACAATTTCTCTTCTAGTCACTTAATTCTTGGCTAAAAACCACTTTTAGGGATGACAGTTCTTCAAATAATGTCATTTAGTATATTGACCTTGAGCATCTCATGCCTATAAATAGGTCTGCTATGTGTGCTGTATATACAATTGCTGTCATTAAAAACTGAATAGTTACCACCCACAGTTGTCAAAGATATTGGTGTATTTACCATTGTAAGTACTGTACTGAGGGTGCCAAAAATACTGCAGTAATTGTAATTAATATAGTGTGCAGAAACCCAATTAAATAATGATATCCAATCTCCTCTTCCTAGAATTAGAAGAACTGGGTACCACACAATATATTATTCCAAAACTAATATACTGTAACCTGCTTTATTTTGTTAAATGACTATATGGTGATGCTTCTGAGATTAAGACCACACAAGGATAAAAACTGCCCTTTAAAACTATGTCTGAGAAAAAAAATAACATGTAATATATTTTCCAGCAACTATCCTATGATAAATATGGCTTTTTTGGACAAATTAGTTGCATAGTTTAAAACAAAAACTTCCCCATATCTGAAAGAGATTTTAATTTTGTTTAATGTTTCTTACTACTATTTTAATATAATTAAATGAAACATAACTAATAAAAAAGTGGTATCATGTACATTCAAAGAAGTAGCCACGTAGATATGTGCATATAGTTTCATGTGTGGAGAGAGAGCGAGCTATATTTAAGGTCCAATTCGGAGAGAGACACTGAAGGGTGAAACCCCAAAAGGATATTAGTTAAATGGCACCTGCCTCCTTTTCTATAATATGGAATCCCAAAGAATAAATGAGGTGCCAGCCCGTAGAGGTCACATTACAGAAATCTGTTTTCCTACCAGCTATACTATAAAAAAAGAAATCTTACCATTGGAAAGCATTTTGTAAAGAGTCAGCCTCCTCCAGTGTTCTAGGATCCCTCTGGAACCAGTGTCAGTGAAGAAGCCAGAAGTAAGAAGAGGTAGAATTATCTGGTACAAGTCAGTTCATGTGAATGTAGCTCTATTTTATTTAAACTGTATGTCTGCAGAATTTCCACTAGACAATTTTATGTTTAGCTGCTGTACTCCTTATTTGTATGCACAGTATTTGCCAGATAGTGGGATTTCTTTGGTGGGGAGAGAGGATGGGCAGCCTGTTTAAAGACAAATGGATCACTTTGATTATTCACTGTTAATTTTGTATGGTGTATGAATGATCATCTAAGTCATGTAGGTCTACAGAGATAGGTAGCCATTTTGTGTTCATTTCAGCACATATACTGTATGCTCCCATGTAGACTTTATATTATTTATCTTTTCTTGTATGTTTTATTGTTTATCTAAAATAAAAGTTAGACTTAAGTATATATATTTTTCTTATGAATGGAAAAATAACTCATCAACAATTGGCTCAGAAAGTGAAAAAAAAAGCAGTAAACAGGTTCCTATGAGAAAAAAAGAAAAGTGGAAGAATTAAAATGCCACTTATGTAAATATAGACATTTCCCATGTAATAAAAAAAGATGTAAAATATGAAATAGAAATTTAGAATTTTTACTGCAAACACTATTAAAAATAATGTCAAGAAATCAACTCTGATTGGAAAAGTGAACATTTGCTGTACTTAAAAACTCATTTTCCAGGTGAGCTGGGTGAGATGGAACTTAATAGAGGTACTTAAAAAGCATTTTTTCACCAAAAAAGGCTTTTTAGCTGAAAGATGTTTCATCTAAGAAGACAACTGGAATACCTCTGAGTGTTTTATCCGGTTCCCATGCCCCTTCTCCCCCGCAAAAAAGATGAAGAAGAAGCTTCACTCTAGCACCTGTCATTTCTTGTAGAAAGTTATCAAAGTCTTTAGAGGTCATTTTGCTTTTGGGATAAGAAACTGGAATTAAGACAGGCTGAGTGAGTTTCATACAAAGGAATTCACCATGGATGAAACCATGGATACATTATGATTGAGTCCATAAAGAAAAATGATCTACAACTCATGAAAGCACCTCTGTCAACTTGGAACATGTTGTAAGAAAAGCACTAGTACTCAGGCAAAGAAGATGATGCCACCCCCCAAGGACTGCCATGGAGCACAAAGTCAAATTTCCTTCAGATGTGGAAGTGTGTCTAGTCTGATAAAGTCAGAAGAACTCACTGGAGCATGGCAATCACATACAGGGAAGTCTCTCAAATTCTGCCTGAAAACTTCATTATTACAGAGCTAGTAATGAATGTTGCAGTTAAACTAACATTCAGGCTTCCATTATATACTCATTTATACATGCTTAAACTAGAACTGGTCTAATGGTGATATATTTTATTAATATTTCAACATTATATTTAATTATTATAATATTAATTATATATTACTAAATATTCTCAAATGTGTTTCATGTAAAGAAGCACAGCATTTGGTTTACTATGTTCTGTAGCATCATATTATTTGTTATTCATGGGTATGTGAAATACTACTAGGAATTGAAGACAGTATTCTAAATACCAAAAGTTTCCCAAATGTTTAGCACAAGTTATCATTTATATGAAAATTTTCACCAAAAAGTCACTATTCACCTTTCCTTAGTTTCCGTCTTAAAAATGTTCAGTCATCAAATCAGGAAGCAGGAAAAATATCATGTGACTTAGAAGACCAACCACACAATGTGAATATGAATAGTGAATAGCCTACGTGAACTGTTTGCAACCACCACAATAATCTAGAAAATAATTTGTTCAAACTGTTCAGTAAATAACAAATGGATTCAAATGAAATTTTGATTGGTTTGCAAGAACCTCTTAATTCTGATGCTTACTCAAATTGGCCCATATTTTTATCAATCAGACCAATGGGACTAATGAGCTGATCCTTTACCCATTACATTCAGTAACACCACCACTGACTTCACTGGATTCTGGATCACACTCTAATTGCACAGTAATGTAGCACTCAGAGTAAGAGTGTCAAAATGTCTGTCCAAGTGAGTATCATATATAACAAAGAGTGTAATCAGCTCTATGCCTATTTTATTTTATTTTATTTTATTTTTTAAATCTAATTCTTAACCATTACTTTTCAGGTAGGGTCTCAGCCAAAAGGTGTTTTTTTTCTTTTCTTTTTAAAAGCTTGGGTAAAGTCTTTCAGCTATTCTTGAGGGGGGAATAACATACGTTTTCAGCTTTGGGGGGGAAAAAAACTTTTCAAAGATATGTGTGTGTACCCATGACTTAGAATTATTTGGATTTTACAGGCTGACATTTCCCAAATGACTTGTTTCTGATGACAACTACAGGCTAATTTACAAAGTATTTTAAATTATAGAAGATTTGAAAATCAGTTTTGCACATGCATGTTGAAATTTCCCCATTCATTTAATATGTACAGGACTGTGAAACAACGTAAATGCATATCTGTTATTTATGTAGATTGTACACTGCTATTTCAGTTTGAAGCATTCATAAACACTGGAGTGGTTTGGTCATGCATTCAGTAGAATAATATTCTACCAATATAGCAAGATTATGCCAATATAACAGAAGGTTCATGTAGTTTTTGCTTATTTTCTAATATATGATCCATAACGTTCAAAAACTGCTACAACTCTAAAAGGGAATCACACACCCAGCTGGGGATCAGGAATTTGTTGCCTATTTCTATTGTCAAATGCAGAAGTTGTGGCTATAGCTGTGTCTGATTTACTCTTTGTAGATCTGTTCATTGCCCAGTTAGACAGCCTTCCGTGGGATTGTTAGTCTATAAAACACCTGTGAGCAGCATTCTCATTTTGACATCCCATGTGATCTGCATGGGTTTCCCAAATGACCACTTCAGTGCATCCTATTTTTTATTTTGCCAGCCAGACATGACTGTAAACAGTTTTACTTTTCCCATTGTTTAAGAATGATTCTTTTTTGAACACTTTCTTTTTTTGGCATACAACTATGAACAGGTGTCACTAAGTGCAAGCAGGAATGTGGCGACTGTGGGGGGGGCTGTCACAGAAGATGGACTTCCCTCCTCTGTTCCTATAGAACAGATGCCCTGTGTAGCATTCTGCAGGCCTGCCCATCTTAAACCCACTGTTATCTGGCACCTCTGCCTAGTAGCAGGGGTCCTACCAACACGTACGTGAGCATCTAGCCATCCAAACAGATGGTCCTCGATGCAGGCAGCCAAAACAACATTTATGTGGATGTAATATGTTTTTTAAAAGCCGTAATCCCAGCTGGGGACATTGACATGGCTGCCCTTCATCAGCTTTGGTGCCATTGCTAAAGTAATGTGCTGTTGCTAATCCGTTTCTGAGCTGGATTAATTTAGCAACTTTAAAAAAAATGTTTTTCCAGTCACATAAAGCCATGGAGTCTTGTAGAAGTGGGCAGAGTACTGTGTGAGGACTGAGACAATTATTCAAGTAGTAATAATATTTAGCAGTTATATAATGCTTTTCATTTTCCTACCCCTTAATACATTTCAGCTCATTCATTCATTAGTTGATCCTCACCACCTTTCAAGTTAGGTATGTAAGAAACTGAGGCAAAATGAATAAGGGCAAAATTGTCAAAACACCGTTTGCAGACTCGAATGCCTACACTTGTAGAAAATCCCTATGGAATTTAATAGAAAATCATAACTGTTTCATAGTTGTGTGTGGTTTTTTATCACCTTATAGAATTCAATAGAAAATTATAGTCCTGGTATGGAATTCTACAGGATGGTTTCATTCTTTTGAAAATCAATAGGAAACTTTTATAGGTTAATTTTTACATGCACTTACTGATATTACCTGAAGTAACAGTGCATGTAAATCACATATGCAACAGGTTCCTCTCTAACAATAGAAAGGCTTCAGCCAATTCCCCACAGCTCACCAGCCTAGGACCAAGACCTGCACTGTATTGCCCTGGTCAGAAGCCTGATCAGGTACGTTCGTTACCCAGTCTGCTGCCCCCCCCCTCCAATGTGGAGAGGACATGCACCAACTCTTGTTCCTGATCAGATTTACTTCAAGCAAAACCCACTATTTTAGTTCAAATATAAAACATATTTATTAACTACAGAATGATAGATTTTAAGTGATTATAACGTATAGGTGTACAGATCACAGTTGGTCACCTACAAAATAAAAGTAAAATAGCAATCTGAGTTCTGTAAACTACACAGGATTTGAATCAAGCAGTGTCTTACCCCGATGGTATAGTTCCTTCCTACACAGTCTTTGTCCTCCAGATGTGTTTCCAGGTGTTGAGTTGTGGGGGAGAGTGAGGCCAAATGATGATGTCACTTCCCCTCCTTTATAGGTTCCTCCAGCTTGCTGGAAAGATCTTTTGCTATGACATGAGTCAAGCAGTCTCCATTGTCTACCTGCTTTCTCTGAGAGGTCTCCATTTTATACAGATCCTGGGGTAGTCCTTGTAAGCATGTATTCCCCTTAATGGGCCAACATCAGTGTCTGGCTGCCCCATTGTTGTACCTGAAAGGCTGGCTGTGGTTGTTACCAACTTCACAACATATTTCAGTAACATATAGCAAAACTTCATAATTACACATACAATGATAGCACATACAATTCAACAAAATATTAATATTCAACAGATTAAGACTTTTAAAATGATACCATACAACTCATACTTTTCACAAAACATGTCATAATCATATCACCATGGTAAATTGGGGGGGGGGGAATACCAGGGTGTTGCTTTGGGGTACAGAGTGTCACAACATATCTGGTCATTTACATATGCATCTGCCACTGTTTCATGTGTGCTTATAGCAGCTGCATGTGCATATTAGGTATGCAAATATATGTGCAATTGTATATGCAAATTTCTGAAAATTTGGACCTTAGTTATATAGCCAAAGACACAGAGAAAAGTTGGGGACAAGTTAATAACCATGCCAGAAGCCATGGCTCCAAATTCAGCTTTCTTCCCCACTGATCTTTCTAGAGAAACCTATAAAACTTCATTTTGCTTTTCAATGTTTGTTTTCTTCAGGAGATGAGAGAAGTTCTGCTTCCCAATATTTATGACTCTGTTGGAACTAAAGTGACAGCTGCAGAAAGCCAAAGTAAAGAAAGGAGCTGTGAGACTCCCTTTGAAGAATGTAAAATCTCCATTTTCTATACAATAGTAGAAAGTAAGAGGAGGAAGTTATGTGCTGTGGAAAATCAAGGCTTTAAGGGAATTGATCCAAAAACACTGCTTTGAATCTACTTGATATGTAGAGCTGGTTGGAGCATTTTTGATTAAACAGTTCTCTGATGGAATACAGTGTTTCATCAAAATGGAAATGTTTTGTGGAACCAGGTAGGTTTCAATGACATTTTCATTGCAGGGAGAGAAAGAGATCTCCCACATCCCAGGCTCATGCATTAACCGCTAGGCTATAGAGCAGTGGTGGGCAACCTGTGGTCCATCAGGGTAATCCACTGGCAGGCCGCAAGACAGTTTGTTTATATTGACCGTCCGCAGGCATGGCTGCCCGCACCTCCCATTGTCCAGGAATGGCAAACCATGGCCACTGGGAGCTGCGGGCAGCCGTGCCTGCGGATGGTCAATGTAAACAAACTGTCTTGTGGCCTGCCAGTGGATTACCCTGACGGGCTGCGTGCGGCCCGCAGACCACAGGTTGCCCACCACTGCGATAGAGTCAGTCTCTCTCTCTCTCTCACTCTTTCTCCTCATTTCACAAACAATTCAAAAGGTCTCTATTGCATTCTCCATTGGAACAAAAACAAAACCTTGAATTTTCAAGAAACGGAAATGTTTTTTTTTTTTTTTTTTCTGGCCAGCCCTGTGATATGCTTTTGACATTTCTGAAAAAGGCAAATACTTATGTCCATTAAATTTCACTATGTATACTGAAATAACAAGAAGGTAGCTAATGTTTGTTTATTTCTTTTGTTTCTAGTAATAACAGACTCTGTATTCTCTGTTCTTGTACAAAGGTCACTGAAGAGTCTCACCAATTTATCTTCCTTTTAGGATACTGGCGCAGAACCAAATCTATTACATTAGTAGATAAATATAAAGTATGGCTTTGCCATTGATTTTGGACATAACAAAGTTAAAATATGATGTCATATTCCATTGTATATTTTCCGGAATGGCACTAGCAAACTCAACATAAAGTGCATCTAAATGAACCAATGGATGTGGTCTCATTTCAAATTGTACAAGTATCTGCAAACTAGACATTTCATGACCAGCTCCATGTGGTTTTGCATACTTCAGATTTAGTAGTCAAAACCAATTTTCAGCTTTTTGTATTATCAAAAATCTTTGGTTGTAACAAAATAGCAGGTCTGGAAATGCCCTAAATATTATTGATAAGTAGAAATAATCAAATTGCCTACTGTTCAATTTTACTTCCAGTCTGTAAACAATGCAAGCAAATCACCCTTCGGCAAGCACAAAACACTTTTTTTTGTTTAAGCTGAAATGAATCAATGATGTTTCCTGGAAGAAACAGGGTTTACAATGAGCTCAAACTCAAACCAGTGTTCCATATATCCAAATAATCATCAATCTAAATAGCCCATCTCAATAAAAAAAAAAAAAAACACTATTTGAAAAGAGGTTGGTTTCAGTTCTTGATATAAGAATTCATCAGCTTTCAAGAAGGATTAGGTTCATCAGCATTCACAATAATTCTATTTTTAGACCCAGAAAAGCATAATATAAAGCATGCCTTCCCTTCCTTACTGTTTCTAATACAGCTATAGACTGTGGCTAGCTATTTCAAATACAGTATCTCATTACTAAACCCCCCTACACATCATCTACTTTTTCACCATGGAGCGCAGCACTCCATTTAGTCTTCAATTTAGGTCTCTGCAACATATCATCCTGGAGGTCCCACTACCAGTTCAAACATAACATGATGAACATTGAAATCTTTGGGGGGAAATTCTGTTTTAGCTCTTAATTTTATTGGAACTGAACCTTCTTATTCCAGGAATAATTCCATTAAAGATTGTGAGGAGCTCAGATACAGTAATAATGGATATCATATAAGTACCTTTAGGCATTAGATAGACATGGATTAACTTGTTCCCTCATCTTTCCTCCTTAAATCCTGGGTTTTCCATCACTATTGATCAATCAAAAGTCATCCTTTTTCCCAAATGCATAACTTCAATATATTTAATTCCTCTTTCTTTCTCTTCCCACATCGAGACTGTCATAAATCCTGTCATTTTTTCCCTACAAAAATTATTATTCTTTATTATTATTTGTATTGTGGTAGTTCACAGAGACCATCTCAGGATGTGAACTCTATTGCCTGGCATTATCTAAATATCTAGAAATATAAAGTCCCTGGCCCAAACTGCTTATAGCTTGTCTAAGACAATGCTTGAAAAACAATATAAACCTTTGACAGACAAACATGTGAGGGGACATCAGTTACGTATCTTGTTACTTTCTTCTCTCTCTCTCTCTCTCTCTCTTTTTACCCCTTCCCACTTCATAGTTGCCCTGCTACTCCTGTTAGCTTATGCCAATGCTGCTCTGGCATCAATTCTTTCCACTCTACCCTGTTGGCGTAGTCATGGGGATCAAATCATTCATTGATTTCATTCCACCCTTACTGCTAAATACTGCATTAAATACCATTTGATATAGTTAGCCTTCAGTTAACCACCCATTGGGATGAATAGGTCCACATTACAGTTTTCTTAGAAGTACAGTATTGAGTCAGATTCTTTACTCATATAAATGGTGAGACTCTCTTTGCATCAATGGAGCTTCATAAACTTACATCAGCAGAGAATTTGGCCCATTATTTCAGACTGCCTGTAGACTCAAAGGCAGCACTGCATTGACTTCCATTAGAATCATATTTAGAGATTAACTTCACTATTAAAAGGGGTAGAAATTACACAAATAAATAAAGATTCAAAGATTCATTCATAGAGTTTAGGGCCGGAAGTAATCATATTAAATCATCCAGTTTGACCTCACATATATCCCATTATATTTCACCCATTTACCCCTATATTCAGCCACACAATTTGTGTTTGAGTAAAGCATAAACTGTTTGGCTAAATTACATCTTCCAGGAAGGCATCCAGCCTTGATCTGAAGATATCAAGAGATGGAGAATCACTACTTCACTCGCTAGTTTATTCCAGTGGTTACTCATTATAACTGGCAGAGAATGGTTATTCTGTTTTGGGGATGATTTTAATATTTTAAAATTTGGTTTTGTTCTGATTTAGAACTCTACTGTTTCCTGAAAATAGCATGTGGTAAAATATTATTGAATGTAATGCAAGCATATTTTCTTTGTAGATATCATTTTATCAATGACTATTGACACTTATTTCAGTAGACTTTGAAATAGCTGTTTCATAGACTTTGGTGCTAACTGGTTCAAGGAAGTCAATGAATCTGTGTTTAGAGACCAGTAACAAATGGTGTTTAGAAATGAAAGACCTTGCATTAAGGTCTTAAGGTCATTTGTTATACTCATGCCTTTATCTCTCAATAAATTGTTAAAGTCTAGTACCAACTAATGTGTCAAGACTAACAGGGTGTCCAGGTACAATAATTAGCACACAACACTGTGGGTGTTTTATAGTGATATGGCTTTCATATGCTCTCTGGGAGGAATAACATGCCACTACTGAGTTTTTTATTGGGCCTGCTGGTGATCATTCTGCAATAGTTACTGTCTATTCAGCAGTTAAATATTCTTGCTTGGATTTCTGATGTAAATTCCTGAAACAGCAGGATTAATTCCTTGTCTGCGATTCAGGAACCACTGAAATGAAAAGAAGAAACCTAATTTTCCTTTCACTGCTCAAGTTATTTTTACAGCAGGTTGTACAGCACTATGACCTTCTGTTGAGGAAAGTGATTTTGAAGAGGAATCATGCCAAACAGTATTTGACTTGGGACTCAGCATCTTTGGGTCTTTAATTGCATACTGAAATATAACTTAATAAATTTATGTTGTCACTGAAAGTAAGAAGCATATGGAAAATCATTGTGAAAATTGTCTTAATTAATATCTCCCCTTGTAAAGATTGAGGCTCTGTGACTGCAGAGAGAGTACATAACCTCATTGCTTTTATCCTGCAGCACTGATTATGAAATTTTACATCTTAGGGGAGCTAGTGTCATATGGAATAGCTTCCCTGCATATTGACACTTAAATCACGGACTTGGCTCAGTGTTGGTGCCAAACAATCCATTTTAGTGAGAGCAGGACTGTTTTTAAATACACTGTATTTGGAAGATTGGGAATTCTTCTTTGGACAGGTGGAAATGCATGACCACAGACAATAGTACAAACGAGCCGAGCATCATCAGAGCTACTTCAGAGTTAAGAAAAACCAAACAGAAAAAATGCTGTGTATTGGTCTGAATAGTTTTATCTTCCCTAATTTCAGTTCTCCTGAAACATCATACTCTGAAAACAGCCCAGTGTCATTATATTACAATGCCTTTCGGCCAAAAGCTTTATGGTTCTTACTCCCACAAAGCAGTGCTAATGTTTAGCATTATTTAAATCTATTGCAAAACATTCTCCTAAACCCTCATTTCTCTTTCCCCCTGTGCTTTACATGACAAAAATGGATATTTTATTCTTTTTGCCTTCTCTTTTATAGTTCCTTGTACTTAGGAAAGACACTGTTAGAAATAACTGAGTTTCAAATAAATTAGCCATTTGTGTTGCAATGAGCAGTGCAAAATTCACTGAAGGGTGTAAAAAGTGAATAGGGCTGAACTGAAGCCACAGAAACAAGAGCTACTCTTTCTCTGCTTCTTTATTCTTTTACATTGGCAGTGAACTCCATTTTTCAGTAATTGATTCTCTGGAATTTCTTAATCTCAAGCCTCTCAATTAAGCTTAATTTTCAGAATCAAGGCAAGACCTGCTTGTTATACAACAGTTGTTTTCTAGCTGATCTTTTCAGTAACCCATTGGTATGTACTATGTATGAGATTAAAACAATAGGCAGTATTTTCAAAGGTTTGCGAGCAAGTCATTCTGGGCTAGATTTCCAAAGTATTGCATATGCCTGTTTTGCATGGATATACTGGCACCTAAAAGTCATGATAGCTTGAAGAATTAGTCCATTATTTCCATTAGTCCATTATTCATTAATAAACTCCTGCATAAGAGTCTAGGCATCTGGAATCTATTCCTGGATTCCACACCAGGCCCATATAAATGGTCTATATAATAGGTAGTGTAAGGCAGCTGTAGGTGGAGACTACTGAATGGCAGCAAAGCTGTTCTCTTCCACTACTTTAGCCTTATGATGCCAGTAGCCTATCTGGTTTCTATATTCACCCAATCTTGGTGGGGGGGGAGGGGGAGGAGGAAGGTAGAAGAGAAGGTACCAGCATATAATGAGGCTGAGTAGATAGCAGAAAAGAAAGAAGACAGCATCCTTCAATGGATAGGAGCCCAGGGCTGGAGGTGGGTGTGAAATCTATGAGAATAGACCTGGATAGAGCAGGCCCAGTCAGAACTCAAAACCAAGCATTGCCCATCTTTGTTATATGCTTTGTACCAGGATAAATGAATCTTAGCAATTCCCTAGGTGAGTTTTGTTGGTTTCAAACAATTGGTCCTGAGGGGACATATAAAATATGCAATCAAATGTAGTGCCCCTAGGATACTGCTTGAGAACTCAGTGCTTTGAAGAAATGGCAGCAAGCATTTGGTTAGCCAGCCAATTTGCAGGGAAACAGAGGACACTGGTAGCCTAATCTGTCTGCCAGCACCTCTGCACCCTTCATCTTATCCCTTCTATGGGGCATGAAAATCACCTGACAACTCCCCTTCCTCTGGGACTAGGTGTAGGTGTGAAATGAAGAATCCTCTCCATCCCTGTATCAGCAGGTCACAGTGGCATCCAGGTCCTGCAACATCCACCCTTGAAGATAAGGGAGGAGAGTGAATTTCATTCCACCCAAGTAGTTCCAGACAGTAGATCTCCCACTGGATGTGTAGGAGGAATAAAGAACTCAGGAGGGGTGGGATGCTTGGAGGCAGAGAGAGGAGGTTTTATTTGGGGAAGGTAGCTCACGTGAGGGAGTGCGGTGAAGACAAGAGGAGTGGGTAATGGTTGATATGTGATGAAACAGGTTGATTGGGGTGGAGCCAAAGCTTTATATGGCTAAAAGCAGTAGCGTCTAGAACAGATGGAAAAGTAGCAAGGCTTACTAAAATTCATAGGTTTGTTATTTCCATTACATGGAAAGAGGAAAGAAAGTGAGGCCTGATTCTGTGAGGTGTAGAGTGCTTTCAACTTCCACAGAAGTCCATAGGAGTGAAGGACACTGGGCACCTCTCACTTCAGGGCCCCCACTCACTAGCAAATAGCCTGATTTTCCTTAGGAAAATAAATGACAGTGTCATAGTGTTAACATGTTGCTAAAATGTTATGGCTTCTGTCATCTTTACCTTTACAGGTGGAGTTGGTGACAATTTTCCACAATTCAATTTTCTGAGGAAATATTTACAGTTTTGGTTGTTGTTGTTGCCATTTTGGGTCAACTCTAATTAAAGGTAAAGGACACCTCATATGGCTCTGATGGTTTTAAACTTCAAAATGGTTTGTTGTCATGTTGTTATTTAAATATTGTTCCTCTTGGAGTACCATGAGGGAACAGCTATTTTATGGGTCCTGACATTTGATTTTGTAGAACTGAATTGTAAGGGATCTTCCTCCTTTTTCCTCATAATACTAACCTCTAGAAGCATCTTAGTAGCTGAAAGTGAGTAAGAAGAGGTTTTCTTGCTTTTATGTACATAATCCTTCCATCAAGTGCAGTCAGCAGCAACAAGGGCCAGGTCTCCCTGTGGGGTGCCCCAGTTCAAGCCGTGCCACACACCCTCCCAGCACTCCAGAGCTCGGCAGGGCTGTGGCCACACTGCCCTCCCTACCGGTGCTCCTGGGTTGCTGCCGCGCAGCCCACTCTTCCATTGCTCCGGGACTGTGGCAAATGCGACCATACTGCCCACCCTCCCGGTGTTCCAGGGCTGGGGAAGCTGCAGCCAGAGTGCCTGCCCTCCTGGTACTCTGGGGGCTTCAGCTGCACCTGGGGAGCTAGCCTTGGGCTTGGGGCAGGGATCAGCAGCTGCAGTGGGGGGGGGGCTCTGGGCTCCAGCAGGGGGGCACAGAAAGGGCAAGGCCTCGGGCAGAAGGGGCTGGGCTGGGCTGGTGGTTTACGTGCCGCCCATGCAGCAGGGGATAGATTCCCCTGTTCTGTTTATTCCACCTGAAGCACCTGGCACTGGCCACTCTCAGAAGACAGGATATTTGGCTAGATGGACAATTGGTCTAATCCTGTATGGCCGCTCTTATGTTCTTAACAATAAGTAACATACTTCCTCACAGTAACTTTGGCAGTGGACAATTAATTGAGTTTCCCACCAGCTGGTGTGAATATCCAAGTGGCAAATGTCTCCTTACCTCATCACTCTCCCTTTCCCCATCCACTAAACCCCACTCACAGTTAGGTGTCAGTAGGTAGTGTAGCCCCAGAGTCCTCAGACACATTCAAGCAGGCTTGTCTGACCCCCTTGGGACTGAGGATCCTCCATCTAACCCAACTGTAGTGATTTCAACTTCATCTTTTGGCTGGATAGAAGTGGCTTCACCAGAATCCACTCTTCTCTGCTGTTCTTCTCTGGGGCTTCAGCAAAGTGCCACATCTGTGCCATCTACCATAGTAAAGTCCTCACTCTGTGTCATCTCTCATTGTGAAGATCTCTTAACAGTGGAGGATTTGCTGTGGAGAGGGGTGGGCCCTTGAGCTGAATTCTTGCTCCATCCCTCCCCACTTCTCAGTTTCACTATCTGACCAGTTCTGAGTTTATGTACAGAAATGATGGCTATCAAAATATCACTCAAGGAATTCTGGATAGAAAGATTATGCAAATAAAGCTCTCTCTAAGGCTGTACTTTCTGCTTTTTCCCAACAGATAGTGACAGAGAGCTTCTTGCCCTTTAGACCTTTAGGCCACAGTTTTTGTAATTATATGCAAAAAATAACTCACTCAATTTGGTTCTTTCTTTTAAAATGAATTATTGAATGAGATGATTTTCTGTTATACATGTACCAATTTTATCTTCTATGTTTTGAGTCTGGTTGTTGCTGCCCTTGCATAGCTAGAGGGATGTGAATGCATAGAAAACCCACCCAACTCCTAGCACACCCATAAAGGAAACAGACATAATTCAGAAGTCTGAGCTGAGAAGCTCACTGCTGGAGCAGGCAGCTAGTACAGCAAGCAGAACTAGCTAGCCCCAGAGAAGCCATAACTAGGGCTCCGTGTCTGTCACGGAGGTCACAGAAGTAATAGATTCCGTGATTTTTTGCGACCTCTGTGACTTCTGCAGTGGCCAGTGTGGCTGACCCCAGGGCTGCCCAGCAGCTGGCTCCAGGGACAGTTGCTCAGGTTGCCCCGGGGACAGCCACACCAGCCACTGCTGGAGTGTCCCTGGGGACAGCCACACCAGCCGCTGCTTCGGCCAGAAGGGTTCTCAGGGTGGCCGGAGCAGCTGTGGTCTGCTGGCCCGGGCAGCGGTCCCCGCGCAGCTGGCCGGAGCTGTCATGGTTTGCAGCTGCGGTCCGCTGGCCCCTGGCAGCTGGTCCTGCTGGCCTTGGGTGCCTCCCACCCCCTCCCCAGCACTGGCCTCCCCAGACATTCCCCTTGACCAGTGGCTCCACCCCCGCACTCTCCCACGCTTCCCCCCTAAGATTTAGTCACAGATATTTTTAGTATAAGTCATGGACAGGTCCCGGGCCGTGAATTTTTGTTTATTGCCCATGACCTGTCCATGACTTTTACTAAGAATACCTGTGACTAAATTGTAGCCTTAGCCATAACCGTGCAAGGGACAGGCTATGATCCATCTCACCTTGTGTATTGGAAGAACTACCCTGGAGAAAGTATTAACTACTCATTTTCCACAGTAGCAACTGTCCAGCTCATTCTCATAGTGTGTCTGGAGATATTATGTCTTATAAAGGTATAACTCCTCCTGGTATCAATGCTTGGGAGAAATGAAGTGACATTTCTTCCTCACCAGAGACTCAGGTTCTTAGTGGCCATAATTGAACTCTTTATTTGCAGTTCACATTAATGGTTTTGAACTCTTTTGTTGAAAAGTGCCTAGAACAGAGACACTGGTACCATAAAATAAACTGTATTCTATCCCTGGTATTATCATTTGAATTAATTATGCATCTTATTATTTTAATGTTCCCTCAAATTATTAACTTGCCCACAGAATTGTCTGTGGGAAATGGTAAACGTGTGAGTATTTCTTGTGCTCACCATCTATTTCTATGCAGTTCCACAATATTTATATGTGACAAAAGTTGAACTCTATTTAAATATGCCAGCCCTGTCTAATTCCGTGTGCTTGCCTGTATTTGCATGAGGCATTCTCATTTGTGATTACATTAACAACCCCTGGCTTAGAAAGCATTCAAAATTGTAGCCCAACATTGCTGGACAATTTGCAAAGCAATTGCTGTTGATTTCCAGGAACAAAGATTTTGACATTTTGACTGTGTTCACTCTCACCAAAAAAAAAAAAAAAAAAAGTGTCCTTTGATTCTGCTGACACTGGAAGTGTTTGTCATTAAATCTGTGTAGTTCATTTGACCTTGTCTCTAACTTTCAGGGACCTGTCCTCAGTAATATCCACTTTATCACCTTACAGAAGTAAACTGCTCTTTTTGTTTCTGTGTTTGATTCTTTCACTTTAGATTTCGTTCTCAAAATATGTACATATATTGAGTGTATAGGGAGAATGCTTGCAGTATTCAGTTCTTAAACATGCTGTACATCTGTGACTCTTCAGAGGGCTGGGAGATTTTCAAAGACACACAGAGGAGTTTGTCACCCTACTACCTCTGGATATCAATGTCAGTGAAGCATTTAATTCCCATTTGTGCCTTTTAATTAATCATTTCCCCCTATACTGAGTAATGGGTGCTTTATATCAGAGTAATTTACACCCTCTTCCTTTTGCAATATCTACAAGATATTGGAAGAGGTATCTTGCTATGTACTGTAACTACTAAAATACACAATCTGCAAGAAAATTTCAAAGCTAAGTCTGCCTTGTTGAATTTTTTGGCAATATTAATTGCCTTTGTTGCTGCTGAACAGACTAGAAATCTGGAACCTAGCTAGCCAAGAATAGGAAACAGTAATTCTTGCAACATGGGAAAAGTAGCGCTGTTGGGGAAGATTACTGTGTACAACAACTGTTCAGCAGAGGGGCATCACACTGAAAAGCCAAACAGACAGCATACATGAGGTTCCTGAAAGTAACTGATTTGGCAGGGTTCCATAAATGGACATGATTGAAATGAACCGTATGGAAAGAGATTGCTGTGTTGAAGTTTCTGTGGAAATTGTCCCAGTTTTGAACGCCTGGACCTCCATCTGAATGACCCCTCCCACTCGTTCAATTGTACAACCAGTTGTAAGCACGTTTTCTCAAAGTCCATCAAGCAGCAGGAGGAAGCTTTGGACAATGTGCAGGATAAATCACAGCAATACTAGGATTTAACTAGGAAACACACTGGAATAATGCCACATCCCCAAATATTAAAATTCACATTAACACCCAAAACACATATCTGGTAAAATAATTGTCACTACACAAAGCTTACTAACAAATTAGAACCAACCAGCAAAATGAAATTGGTATTTAAGATTTTTTTTTGTACAGATTATTAACTATGCAGACAGAATGACACATAATACATCTTTTTGTAAACAATGATTTTCAATGCTGTCCTTTAAACTTACACTAATTAAATTGTATTATGCTAATCTTTACTATGTCACTAACAATCAGCTCCCAGTTCTTCTAACATTCCTTCTGCTCCTCTGACACCTGAAAAGAAGAAAAAGGGAAAAGACAAGTTATTAGATTGCTTCATCCTCTAAGATGCTTTGCCCCTTAGGTCCTGTGACTCGGAACATCAAAGTCTGTACGTTTAATTGGGTCACACTTGCAATATTCCTCCACTGATCCAAATCTATCAAGTCATCAGTAACCCTGAATACCAATAAAACAGGCTTTAATATCTTAATACTGTCAGTCATTTACATTATAATCTTCAGCAACATGTCTTTATGCCTGAAAAGTCTTTTAGTATTCTTCCTTTAGTGGGAGGGCAGGCTCAGATTTTAAATAATATTTCTCCCAGGAAAAAGGCTAAATGATTCTTTGGATACTTCATATCAATACTACTATAGAAAACAATTAAGGCAGAGCAACAGTGGTGGACTATGTTCCATAAGAGTATGGTCTGGGAGATATCAGGCCAGATGCTCAGTTAGAGTAAATTGACATATTTACACTCCGCCAGTTTATGCAGCTGTGGATCTTTCTCAATGCTCCCATCTCAAAAAAGTGTAGCCTTTAGCAAGCTCTATAGTATTGTTCACAGATCTAACTGGCTAATTAATTAGCTTACAATGTACCCATTATGGAATCTAGGTGTCTCTACAGTATGTACAATAGGCTCAAGAGTGGGATTTTCATAAGAACCTAAGTGGCTTGGAACCAAGTTCAATGGGACTTGTGCACTAAAACACTTAGGTGATTTTTAAAATCCCACAATGGAAAAAAATATTTTCAATAATGTTATGTCTCTTTAGCATAGCTTCTCAGTCACTACTTTTTATTCAGAAGGAAGAAATAAGCCATAATGTGCAGAATACAAGTGCTACCCTTATATGAAAACCCGGTATTTTACTGTGTGAAATCAATGTCTATTCCATTGATTGAAGAAGTGGGCATGCCTCAGTCCATGAAAAAAATTCTTGAGTGCTATCATACCTGTGACTGACATGATTTACAATTGGTGGGTGAGGTAATATCTTTTATTGGCCCAACTTCTGTTGGTGAGAGAGACAAACTTGAGTTCACAAAGAGCTCTTCTTCGGGTCTTGGAAATGCACTGAGAGTGCCACAGCTAAACAAGGTGGAACAGATTGTTTAGGGTAAGTAGTTAACATATATTTCCAGGGACCATTCAAGATGAAGTGGCCCATTAATACCACTCCTATCACAGGGAGAAAAGGAAAGGAGGGGAAGAAAGAGGGCTTGGGGAGGGGCAGGGTTGTTAGTATGTTATAGATTGTTGTAATAAGCAATAAATCCAGTATCTCTATTCCGTCAATGATTTTTAGAATCTTGCAAAGTTATGAATTTAAGCTCCCAGGCTCATGTTCTGAAAGTGTTGTGCAGGTTTCCTTTGAGAATGAGGACTGATAGGTCAGATATAAAGTGATGGTTCTGTGAAAAGTATCTGCCTACAGGTAATATGGTGTTTTTGTTTTTTATCATTTTCCTGTATGAGTTCATTCAAGAAAATAGGGATTGTCTGGTTTCACCCACTTAGTTGCTATTGGGGTATTTGGTGCATTGGATGATGTATACCACATGTTGTGATAGGCATGTGTAGGACCGATCGATCTTCAAAAGTGTGTTGTAGGGAGTGTTGATCATTGTAGCAGTGGAGCTATGTCTGCAGGTTTTGGATCTGTTGTTCTGGCAGGGTCTGGTGCCACTTTGAGTTGGTGAGTCCTTGGTCTGTGGGGAGCTTGCTTCAGATGATGACTGTAGCGGGGTGGCTACCCCGCTCCTGCCTGAGGGGTTTAAAACAGCCCTGGCAGAGGGCTGGGGCAAAGGGAAAAGCTACTGGGATGATTGGGGAAGTAGCCACAGCTGGGCCACGCCCCAATCAGGCCCCAGCTGGCCCTATATAAGAGGCTGGGAGCCAGGCACTCAGAGTCTCTCTCTGCATTCAGAGAGAGAAGGGCCTGGCTGCAGGGAGCTTGACACAGGGTACCTGAGTGGAGCAGGGCTGGGGAGCTCCAGGCTGGGGAGCTCCAGGCTGCAGCCTAGCGGAAGGCCAAGGGGTACTGGGGGTTGCAGAGGGCAGCCCAGGGCTAGGCCAAGGCAGCAGGTCCAAACCCAACCTTGCCGATGATGAGTGGCCTATACTGCAGTCTGCCCCAGAGAGTGGGGGCTAGTTGGTGACTGGCAGTGGCCTTATCCTGAGGTGAGGTGGGGGTTCCCCAGGGAGGGGAGACCCAGCGTGTGTGGGTATTGCCAGGGGGCAGCACCCAGAGCAAGGGGCACCGGGGTCCTTGGAGGGACATGAGAGCCCAGAAGAAGAGGACAGGCGGATCACTGGCCTGCAGAGGGTGCTCCAGAGGCTGCAGAGCTAATTCCCTGGAGGACCAGCAGGAGCCGCCGCAGGGGTGAGTCCAGACCCTCTACAATGACCTTGGAGAGATTGGGGAGGTTCTTTGAAGGCCAAACAAGGGGATTAGGCAAAGATTTATTTCAGGATGAGGACCCCACTGAGCATGTTTGTGGTTGTTTAATGATACCCTGTATGGGTTCCAGTGTGGTGTCGTGGGGGACATCTAGGGGTATGAGGTTGGAGGGGGTTTCATTTTCATATCGAAGCAGGTTCTCTTGGGATATTTGGGTGCCCTCATCATGAGGCTTGGTGAAGGCAGTTTTGCGTGTGTTAAAATGTATATCCTGGACTTTCTCCTCAGGGCATATTCTGTGGTATCTGAGTGCCTGGCTATAAATAACAGAATTTTTGGTGTATTTGGGGTGGTTACTGGCTTTATGAAGGCAGGTATGGTGATCAGTGGGTTTCTTGTATATAGTTGTCTGTAGGGTTCCATTGCTGAAGTTGATTGTAGTGTCCAGGAAGTTGATGTAAGTGTCAGAGTATTTCAGAGAGAGTTTAATGGATGGGTAGTGGTTGTTGAAGTTGCGGTGAAAATCTATAAGGGAGTTTAAATTGTCCATCCAGAGGATGAAAATATCATTGATTTGTTTTATTGATTTCATGGTGCATTTGTCCAGAAATTCATGGCTGCTCCCATGGTTTGGACAAAGTGTTTGTTGTTGAATGTAAAATTGTTATGGGTAAGCATCAAATGGATGAGTTTGGCAATGTGTTTGGAGTGCACATCTGAGGGTTGTCCATTGTCTTGTAAATATTTGAGGTAGGCAGCTATGCTGTCATTGTGAGGGATGTTGGCATATAGGGAAGTGACATCCATGGTGACAAGGATGGTGTTTTGTGGGAGGTTGTTAATGTTGCGGAGTTCATGGAGAAAGTCATTTCTGTCCTGGAGGAGGCTGGCCCTTTGTGTGGTGAGTGGTTTGAGGATGATTTCTATGAGTCCTGATATTCCTTCAGTAAGAGTGGCAGGGCCAGATCTGACGGGTCTGCCTGGGTTCCCTAGTTTGTGTATCTTGAGAAGCATGTAAAAGATCGCTGGGATGGATTCTTGGGGGGGATGAGTTTGTAGAGTTTCTCTTGGAGTTGTTTGGGGAAGGACTTGATTATATACACCTCTACCCCGATATAACGCAACCCGATATAAATCAAATTCGGATATAACGCAATAAAGCAGTGCTCCGGAGGGGCGGGGCTGCGCACTCTGGCGGATCAAAGCAAGTTCGATATAATGCGGTTTCACCTATAACGCGGTAAGATCTTTTGGCTCCCGAGGACAGCGTTATATTGGGGTAGAGGTGTACTTAAATTTTTGGGTCATTTGTGGTATGAGGTTTTCTTTGAGTTCTTTACAGTAGGTGTTGTCAGAGAGCTGTCAGTTGCCTCATTAACGTAGTCATCTCGGTCGAGGACTATGTACTTTTCCCAGACCTGGAGAAGAGCTCTGTGTAAGCTTGAGATCTTGTCTCACTCACCAACAGAAATTGGTCCAATAAATATATTACCTTGTCTCTCTAATATCCTAGGACCAACATGACTACAACAACACTGTGCATATGATTTATAATTCACAGATGGGACATCCCTCACATAGACTACGAAATGATCTTTGGAAAAGTTGCATCAATAGCCATGCAAACAATGACACAAATCCACTCTAGAGCATTTGGAGATGCTATTGAGACAGGAGAAAGGGTCTGTTCCACCACATCCAGAGGAAGTGCCAAGCTTATAAATGAAAGCCAAATTTAGTGATGAAGAGAGAAGAGGACCACTTGAGAGACAACCACTGGAAGTGATCCAGGAGGAGAAGGAAGCTTCAGCAGAGAGAAGGGAGAGAGAAAATGATGAAAAAGAAGTCCAGAGAGCAAAGGAACAGGAGGAGCTAGCATAGGAGAGAGGAAGAGAGCAGGAGTAAAAGTGAATAGAAGATGAGAATCTGTGAAGAAGAGAGTGGTGATGTTAAAAGTGTGAGCTGAAAGAGAGCTTGAACTTTGTAGGTCATGGATCCAAGAGTTAGACAGAGAAATGTTATGTAACAAACAGGAAAATATTATATTATGAGGCTACAATTTCAATTTGGGATTCCAGGGAATGCGTAAAGCAATCGGGTTTTACTGTCATGGTTTATGTCGTTAGAACCTCTCAATTGAATATAGCCCCATAATTCAGTTGCTTGTAATCTGTTTCATATGTATTTATTTGATTGTCTCTTACCCTATCAGATATATCTCCTTAGCAAAGAAATCCCATACCTTCTCTGGCACATTGCTTTGGCCTTTCTGTTCATCAGTCCTTTCCTAATTTTTCTTAAACGAAGTGTGTGCATGTTTATGTGTGTATAAATATATTGGAGATGATTGATATGGCCAGGTTAAGTAGGAACAGGAACATCTTAAGCACGTGACATACTTTGCAAGGCAAAAATTGAAAAGCCTCACTAAATATGCTGACACAGTGAATATATATATATATATATATATATTACATTGCAGAGAGTGTCTTTCACACTTTAGGTACAAGGGTGAGCTGCATTTGAAAATAGTTTCTGTGAAATGGAAAGATTCAGAGCTGGCATCATAAGTCATCTTTCCTGAGGAAACCTCTCATTGTCCATACCATACAATTCAATAAATCAGGAAATATATTGTGATCATCTGAGAACTAAAATAATTCCATAATATAATACAAAAAAGTATTCTCATGTGCACACTGTCTCTACCAATCCACTCTCATAATCTCGTTGAGTTGGGGCATCTGTAAATTATTATGTGGTCTTTAAGGCCACAGTCAGTTATCACCTGATGTGCCTAATGTTTGTTTAAAATGCAAGTAGCTGGGTAAATGTGCTTTATTATGGGAAATGCGTTATTATGGGAAATACATTGTTGCTTATACAAAAAATAAACAAAGAAAACCTCACAGAATTTCTTTAAATTGGTGATACAACGTAGTGCACACATCACGTTGCATCAGGTCTTGTACAAAGTTATCAAATTCAAAAGCTATTTTTGAGCACTCATTGCCTTGGGTTATTACCTACAAGCAGTGAGTTTTTTACAGTTATCCATTGGAAGACGTCTGTAGCAGGTGTTCTGCTGCTGGCATATCTCTGCTTTAGAATTTATGGGGCTCTTTATTTCATCAGGGGATCTTTAGTTAAATGCTATTATGGCCCTATGTGCATAGTCAATAGAGACAGTAAAATATCACAGAGGAAATCACTTTCCTTGTTTTTCCCTACTCTGTAGAGTGTGAGCAAATAGAATATTTTCTCCTAATAAACATTTTAGAGAAGTATGACACATAGTACACTGCCACTAAGGCTTATATCAGTAAGACATACTGTTCATTAATTTGCCACTGACTGCTATACTTGGAAGTGTGGTGTTGCTGCTAATTCTTCAAAACTTTTTTAGTCTTTGAAAGAATCAGGCAATGTCCTTTCAACAAACTTCTGCCAAGTGAAATACTCATGCTTAGGAAAGTATATGAGGCCTATAAAATGAATATGTTGTATATTACATAGATGTATATTTAATATTTCCCCCTTCTGATGAAAATAATTTTTATGTTTCCATTTTTCAGATTTTTAAACTTTTTTTTCCCAATCATAAACATTTGATGAATTTGACAGAAATTCTCAGAATATTCGGGTTGATCCAAATCAGTATTTTTGGTGAAACAAGTTTAGGTTGAAACATATGCCCAGCTCTACTCCCTGTGCACTGATGTGGAAAATATATGTCTTACTTTCTGTGAGTATCTTTCTCTTCTTACCTCACCGTTCACTTTCTGCTCAAATGCCACTACTTAAAACCTTCAGTAGGAAAACATGTCCTTATTTTATTTTCATTATAGCAGGAAAATAAGCAACCAGCCAGTCACCTCTGTCAAACATGGACACTAATATTAATTTTTGCAGCTGAATGACATGAATACCATCAGGTTACTCCACAATGACAATACAATTTAATTCATTATCATACATGAAATTGACAATTCTTTGTTAGTAATTGAGACTAAGTATGAATTTAATTAAATAACTGATTGAACTGATGCTGTGATAATGGCGAATAAATTTAGGAAAATAAAGTTCTAATGTAATTTTGTTGTAATATGAATTACCTACTCAAAGTTGATTTTCCTTAGAGGTTTCAGTGAAACTTAAAAATAATTGTCTTGTGAGGGAATTGTCATAGAAATAACAGCTAAAAGAGACAATTCCAAAAGCATATCTATTTCATTACACACAATGATAATTATGGTATTCAATAAAAATATAACTATGTCAATCATACAAAAAAGCATTGAAAGAATTTTAAAAATATGCATTAAGGATTATATCTAGTGTTCTGTACCCAGTGTACTGTAGTGACCAATCTCTGCACTTGAATTTCCATGATCATATATATAGAAATAAGACAATGATCTCTCTCTCTCTCTCTCTCTCTCTCTCTCTCTCTCTCTCTCTCTCTCTTTCTCACACATTAAGAAAACATTATTATGGTTGCAATGTCAAACACTTAAAAATTAGGAAATGACAGGGTTCCCTGCACAGCTCAGGTCTAAGGACAAACCTCTTCGCTGGAGATAAAAGAGCTGTCTGTCGTATTCGAGCCCTTGGAGGTGGCAGAGGAAGGAGTATGCCAGCAAGCTCCATGCTGGACTAACTGTACTATAAAGAAGTCCCTGAAGGGCTTTAAAGCGGAACACCTGGACCTGGCTGTGGATGAAGACCAGGCTTTGTCTACCCTCCCAGAGTCTCAGTACATCCCCAGCCAATAAAGTCCAGGATCTTCTTCTGGAGGCTGGCCACAGTCCCTGGGGACAGGCACAAGGTGTTGAACTGCTGTTAGAGCATGGACAGGACCAGATGGTTAAGCACTGGCACCATCCCCCAAAAGGAAAGGCGCCAGAGTGGCCCTGTTTATCTCTACAACTAGTCAGACACTCTGGCCTATAGATCAATCCAGTTCTACAGCGGGGAGGGATCAGTGGCAGCAGGGCTGTCCCTACCCATACGCAAAGCATGCTGCTGCGTAGGGCACCAGGAAATTTGGGCCCCACCTCTTCCCCATGGCACCTGCTCCGCAGATTTGCTCATCTATTGCTCCCTCTCAGGCTTATTAAGGTTTCCTTCAAAACAGACCACTTATTAATTAACCAATTTATTCTCTTAAGGTATGGGTATCCAGGGTGGCTAAGGAAATACCTGGAGGACATGGATACAGCCTTCTGATAAATGATTGACACAAGCAGTGTTCCAAAACAAGGCACCCTTTATTGATACTAATAACAATTCCTTGACACAATAACAATCTAAACACAAATCCCTTATAACAAGTTAAAGAGCACCTCAAATAGCATTGCCTAATAGTTTGAAATGATTCTAAGTGCCTGCTCCCTGCTTCCATCTTGATTATCACTACAAAAGTGTTTTTTCTCCTGCTGATAATACCTCATCTTAATTAATTAGCCTCTTACAGTTGGTATGGCTACTTCCACCTTTTCATGTTCTCTGTATGTATATATATTTCTTACTATATGTTCCATTCTTTGCATCTGATGAAGAGGGCTGTAGCCCACGAAAGCTTATGCTCAAATAAATGTGTTAGTCTCTAAGGTGCCACAAGTACTCCTGTTCTTTTTGCGGATACAGACTAACACGGCTGCTACTCTGAAACCCGTCATTCACAAGTAGCTGACAGCAATTTTTAGATGTTCATTAAGTTTTTCGTATATAAAAACCTCTCACAATCAACACACATACATATATCTGTATTAACCCCCCATATATATATACACTAGCTACGCTATGCTGTAACTATAACTAACTATTCCTTTGTCTGATAGAGTTATGCAGCTCACAGCACAGTATCTTCCCTTGTTTCCTTTCTCACTCCTCTGCTGCATCCTTTCCTTCTTCTGCTTGCTGCTTCTTCTCACCCTCAGCCTTCTCAGCTCTGCTCAGCTGCATTCTCAACCTCTCTGATATCAGCTGCCGCTGCTTTTTTATACCCTACTTCACTGGCAGTTATATGTCAGTCACTCCATTTGACCATTATTTCCGTCATCTGTCAATCATTGTTGTTTACCTCAGAGTTATGATCTGCTAACCTTTTCCCTACTTTGGTTTTCCCACCAATTCTATTTTTAGTGCTATGTGACCTGCAGCTTCCATCCAATTGTGGAAAGACTCTTGCTCATTCAAAATAAAAGCTAGGAATCCAAAATGGAGTCTTAGGAATTTCTCTGGTATCAGAATGCTGCCCTGGGGTCTTTGATTCTATCATTGCCTCTGCCACAGAGTTCCTATGTGATGCTGGACAAAATCAAAATTTTCACATCTGGTTACTGATTATGTGTTCCTCATTTTCTGTTTTCTTGACTTGAGACCTGGTAATCTGATTTGCGGAAATGTTGAGCATTCACGGCACTGAAATCAATGGGACCTGTGCTTGAACATATAAAGTGCTATATAACACTACAGTCTCTGGAAAATCAGGTTCTATGTTTTTTCTAATTTGGCACCCAAAATTAATGGTTACTTTAGACCTTTATCTGTCTTTGCGACCAAAATACCTCATCATTTCATAGAATCATAGAATATTAGGGTTTGAAGAGACCTCAGGAGGCCATCCAATCCCCTGCTCAAAGCAGGACCAGCACCAACTAAATCATCCCAGCCTGGCCTTTGTCAAGCTGGGCATTAAAAACCTCTAAGGAAGGAGATTCCACCACCTCCCTAGGTAACCCATTCCAGTGCTTCACCACCCTCCTAGTGAAATAGTGTCTCCTAATATCCAACCTAGACCTCCCCCACTGCAACTTGAGACCATTGCTTCTTGTTCTGTCATCTGCCACCACTGAGAACAGCCGCGCTCCATCCTCTTTGGGACCCCCCTTCAGGTAGTTGAAGGCTGCTATCAAATCCGCCCTCACTCTTTTCTTCTGCAGACTAAATAACCCCAGTTCCCTCAGCCTCTCCTCATGCACTGTGTCCGAGGGTGCTAAAGGAGTTGGTGGATGTGATTGCAGAGCCATTGGCCATTATCTTTGAAAACTCCTGGAGGTCCCGGATAACGGGGAAAAGGCTAATATAGTGCCCATCTTTTAAAAAGGGAAGGAGGATCCGGCAAACAACAGGCCAGTCAGCCTCACCTCAGTCCCTAGAAAAATCATGGAGCAGGTCCTCAAGAAATCAATTTTGAAGCACTTAGAGGAGAGGGAAGTGATCAGGAACAGTCAACATGGACCAAGGGCAAGTCATGCCTAACCAACCTGATTGCCTTCTATGATGAGATAACTGGCTTTGTGGATGAGGAGAAAGCGGTGGATGTGTTATTCCTTGACTTTAGCAAAGCTTTTGATACAGTCTTCCACAGTATTCTTGCCAGCAAGTTAAAGGAGCGTGGGCTGGATGAATGAACTATAAGGTGGATAGATCATCGGGCTCAACGGGTAATGATCAATGGCTCCATGTCTAGTTGGCAGCCGGTATCAAGTGCCCCAAGGGTCGGTCCTTGGGCCAGTTTTGTTCAATATCTTCATTAATGATCTGGAGGATGGCGTGGACTGCACCCTCAGCAAGTTTGCAGATGACACAAAACTGGAAGGAGTGGTAGATATGCTGGAGGGTAGGGATAGGATACAGAGGGACCTAGACAAATAGGAAGATTGGACCAAAATAAATCTAATGAGGTTCAACAAAGACAAGTGCAGAGTCCTGCACTTAGGATGGAAGAATCCCATGCAATATTTCAGACTAGGGACCGAGTGGCTAGTCAGTAGTTCTGCAGAAAAGGACCTAGGGGTTACAGTGGATGAGAACTGGATATGAGTCAACTGGGATGCCTGTGTTGCCTAGAAGGCTAACAGCATTTTGGGCTGTATAAGTAGGAACATTGCCAGCAGATCGAGGGACGTGATCATTCCCCTCTATTAGGCATTGGTGAGGACTCATCTGGAGTACTGTGTCCAGTTTTGGGCCCCACACTACAAGAAGGATGTGGAAAAATTGGAAAGAATCCAGCGGAGGGCAACACAATTTATTAGGGGGCTGGAGCACATGACTTATGAGTAGAGGCTGAGTGAACTGGGATTATTTAGTCTGCAGACGAGAAGAATGAGGGGGAATTTGATAGCTGCTTTCAACTACCTGAAAGGGGGTTCCAAAGAGGCTGGATCTAGACTGTTCTCAGTGGTACCAGATGACAGAACAAGGAGTAATGGTGTCAAGTTGCAGTGGGGGAGGTTTAGGTTGTATATTAGGAAAAACTTTTTCACTAGGAGGGTGGTGAAGCACTGGAATGGGTTACCTAGGGAGGTGGTAGAATCTCCTTCCTTAGAGGTTTTTAAGGTCAGGCTTGACAAAGCCCTGGCTGGGATGATTTAGTTGGGGATTGGTCCTGCTTTGAGCAGGGGGATGGACAAGATGACCTGCTGAGGTCTCTTCCAACCCTGATATTCTATGATTGTGTGATAAGTCATGTGCCCCGGCCCCCTAATAATTTTTGTTGCCCTCCGCTGGACTCTCTCCAATTTGTCCACATCCCTTCTGTAGTGGCGGGACCAAAACTGGACACAGTACTCGAGGTGTAGCCTCACCAGTGCTGAATAGAGGGGAATAATCACTTCCCTCGATCAGCTGGCAATGCTCCTACTAATACAGCCCAATATGCCGTTGTCCTTCTTGGCAACAAGGTCACAATGCTGACTGATATCCAGCTTCTCATCCACTGTAATCCCCAGGTCATTTTCTGCAGAACTGCTGCTTAGCCAGTTGGTCCCCAGCCTGTAGCGGTGCATGGGATTCTTCCGTCCTAAGCGCAGGACTCTGCACTTGTCCTTGTTGAACCTCATCAGATTTCTTTTGGCCCAATCTTTCAATTTGTCTAGGTCACTCTGGACCCTATCCCTACCCTTCAGCATATCTACCTCTCCCCCCACCTTAGTGTCATCTGCGAACTTGATGAGGGTGCAATTCATCTCATAATCCAGATCATTAATAAAGATGTTGAACAACACCAGCCCCAGGACCGACCCCTGGGGCACTCCGTTTACTGGCTGCCAACTAGACATCGAGCTGTTGATCACTATTCATTGAGCCTGACAATCCAGCCAGCTTTCTATCCACCTTATAGTCCATTCATCCAATTCAAACATCTTTAACTTGCTGGCAAGAATAGTGTGGGAGACTGTATCAAAAGCTTTGCTAAAATCAAGATATATCACATCCACCACTTTCCCCATGTCCACAAAGCCAGTTATCTCATCATATAAGGCAATCAGGTTGGTTAGGCATGACTTGCCCTTGGTGAATCCATGTTGACTGTTCCTGATCACCTTCCTCTCCTCCAAGTGCTTCAAAATTGATTTCTTGAGGATCTGCTTCATGATTTTGCCGGGGACTGAAGTGAGACTGACCGGTCTGTAGTTCCCTGGGTTCTCTTTCTTCCCTTTTTAAAATATGGGCATTATATTATATTCTCAAATCTGTTGTAAAAATAAATTAATTAATGTTTTTGAAACGCTCACATACTATAATTATGAGTGCTGTAGAAAAGCGCAGGAGGAAATTAATAATTAACACATTGAACAATGAGAAGAAAACAAAATATTGAATAGCTTCTCACTAAATGAGTACCATCCATTCAGTCCACTGAATGTGGCTGTGGTACTATGGAAGAAAAGTATGTGATAATTTAATTTAAGACTATACCATAATGCATATGCATAAGTGTTACGGTAGTCTTAAAATCCCAAGCTCTTGCTAGCTATTACTCTCAGTGAGGCGGTGGCAGGAAATAAATCAATGGAGACATGGCCATCCAACCAATAGGTGGCTGGCATAAACAGTACAATACAAGAGTGCTTTCTCTTAAGGATCTACTTTATTTTAGTCTCAAGCACTTACACATGTCTGCAACAGGTTAATAAAACACCCAAAAATCAATAATTACTGAAGTCTGGAACAGCCTTTGAGTGGTACAATGATAGCCATCCAATTGGCCTATCTTTCATCTACCATTGGGGACCCTAAACTGTGTCCATGAAGTGTCCCTAAAGAGCCCACCTACCTCATACTTCCTCCCCTTATATATTTGTGTTAGTGTAACAATAACATGTGTGACAGACCCAGACCAGTGGGGTACAGGAGTCTGGTAGAGGGCAAATATACTGGTCACTGGATGAGTAGTTTTCTGTTCCCTGAGTGACCAGAGCAGGGGCTGCACTAGAGTAATCAGGAACCTGCTAGATCCAGTTAAGGCAGGCAGGCTAATTAGGACACCTGAAGCCAATTAAGAAGAAGCTGCTAGAATCAATTAAGGCAGGCTAATCAGGGCACCTGGGTTTTAAAAGGAGCTCACTTCAGTTTGTGGTGCAAGTGTGAGGAGCTGGGAGCAAGAGGTGCAAGGAGCTGAGAGTGAGAGTGAGAGGGTGTGTTGCTGGAGGACTGAGGAGCACAAGCGTTATCAGACACCAGGAGGAAGGTCCTGTGGTGAGAATAAGGAAGGTGTTTGGAGGAGGCCGTGGGGAAGTAGCCCAGGGAGTTGTAGCTGTCATGCAGCTGTTACAGGAGGCACTATAGACAGCTGCAGTCCACAGGGCCCTGGGCTGGAACCCGGAGTAGAGGGCGGGCCCGGGTTCCCCCCAAACCTCCCAATTGACCTGGACTGTGGGTTCTTCCAGAGGGGAAGGTCTCTGGGCTGTTCCCCAACCCACATGGTGAATCTCTGAGGCAAGAAAATCCGCCAATAAGCGCAGGACCCACCAAGATAGAGGAGGAACTTTGTCACACATGTCAATAAAAAGAAAATTGTTAAGCAAACAATTTCAAAGGTTAAGCAAGAGGTTTCTTCAAACTATTAATTAGACAGCTGTGGTTTTTTGCAGGGCCCATATGTTTCAGGAGCCTGACAAATACATCCCAAAGGGCAGATATAGATAAGCTTCCTGTTTTTCTAAAACACATATCTCAACAATCTCAACAGAGATCTTATCAAGAAGGACATAGGGTTGGCTCCCCTCTTAACTCCCTTCCCTCCTGGCTTTTTGCTTATATATGCTAAGGCTGTTGCAGAGGCCTGTTAAGATCTACTGATTTAGCTGGTTTTGGCCATAAGCATGATAATCAATATTCCAGTTATCAGTAGTGGTCCAGGTATTTTGCTGGTCCACCAAAATCTCCCCATACAAAGGAAGTCAAATTAAGATTGCACGGGCAACCTTCATTTTGGCATTTCCTAATTTTTGAATGCTTGGCTTTCCAACTTGAATAATGTTCTTTTAGCATAGTTTGACAGGTGATTTACTCGATTTATAAAAAAGCAAACTGGAAACAAACACAAAAATTCATTCAATAATGAGGTATCATATTGACATTCATATGGTTGATCAGCAGGGTAGCATCCTTTAGATCCACCATGCAGACCTCTGCCATTTGAACTTATGAAGCAAATATTAGCAATAGGAGGTGGTAATCCTCTTTGTGGATCAGGTCTAGAGGGGAATGGGACATGTTGTCAAAGGATTTCACAGATATTTGCTGTCAGAAGAGGAATGGTGAGAGTCAAGAATCTTGGGTTCCATTCCAGAATCTGCAAGGGAGTGTTCTTGAGTGGGTACAGACTTTTCTGTCCATTTACCCCAAACTTGAGCCTTTCTGCACTTTCCCCTCCAGTCTGCTTCTGTCCCAATCTTGTCTCTTCTCCCCTCCCCCATTCTCCATTCCAATTTAATTCTTCTCACTTAGCCAGGCACAGTTTCTATTCCTCAGGCTTCTCGTGGCAGTTTCCTTGCTTATGTTGTTCTAGTCTTCCCATGCCAGTCCCAGGCTCCTTGTTCATCCAGTTCCAATTGCCCACTCCTGACTCCTCATATCACCCCCCAGACCCATATTCCCTCTACCTACTGATTCCCAGTCCTAGTTTACTTCCTTAAGCTTCCCATCCAATCTCAGTGTACTCCTCTTTACCTTCTTTTCTCAGTCTCTTTGCCAAGCTGGTACCATTTCTCCCCCATACTCTGGCCCTTCATCAGATCTCACTTCCTTACTGCTGCCCTACTGGTTCCCAACTCCAGTCTTCTTACCCATCCAGTCCCAGTTTCTTCTCCAACTCCCAATTTCAGTTTCCCTCTCCCTACCCAACCCCCCTGCTAGCTTCCAGACCCAGTCTTCCTCTCTCAGAATCCTTGTCCCAATATATTCCATCCACAGCTCTCCTCTGCATTTGATTCCTCCTCCATTCTGCCTCAGCACAGCAGGGGGTGGCATATAGAGCACATGAGACACTATCTCTTTTCTGTGCTCTCTGTTCTGGTGCCTGAAGCCAGACCTGGCACAGTCCAGGTCAGCTGGGAAATGCAATTTCAGGAAAAGTCCTGCTCAGTCCCCTGCAGTCCCAGGGTACAGCATACTCAGTGCAGATGGAATCTTTGGGGAATTAAGCTCTAGAAAATTTCTACTGAGCATGTATGAACTGTGGTTTTTCAAAGACTTAAAATTTGGCCAATTTTGGGCAGGTTTACAGAAACAACAAAGGCACATCCCTGACACAAAGGTGCCTCCCTTGCCAAATTTCATTTCCATCCTACAAGCATGGGGGCACTAGAGCTTCTAAAATAATTGGTTGCTGTAATTTTATAACATTAGAAAAATGTATTTTTCCCTAGTTTCATTCTCTGAAGTGGCTGTTTTGGCTGAAATTTTCCAAAAACCTGAGGAAGTCTACTGGAGAAAAGCCTTAGCAAGGATAGGACTAAGAATCCTGAACCAAGGGTTATGACTCAGCTAGGAAGTCTGGGTGGAAGTTTGGGGATTTATTTTTTAACTTTATGTTAATAATAGAGACACAAAGAAGGGGTGTTATGTGACATCAACATCTATGCAAAGAGGGAGAAACTGAGGCAGTGAATGGACCTCAAGCAAGGCCAATTAAATCTGCCTGACAAAGAACCAATATAACCTATGTTGAAGTACATTGAAATGTTATGTACCTTAGCAATTTCTCCCAGAATAACAATATTGTTGTTTACAATACATTTGATCTTGATTCCATCTGCAATTCAGCCTCTAGTCTGACAGTTTCCAAGGAGCATTTTTGAGTCTTCTGTTAAATTAAGTGGAAAAAATTTCATCAAGTGATGCAATTGTTCTGTGAAATTACTACATATTTTTATTGGCCCAGGTCATTGATTTCTGGTAAAAGACATTGTCTTTCCAAGAAATCCATTAGTATCCTAAGTTAAGATGAGTTTACCCTTGACAAAATTAGTATAATAGCTAACAGCTGATTTTTGGATGTCCTAAAAAATGAATATAGATTGGCAATTCCCTTCCTGCCACAGATATTTGGATAATTAGAAAACAAGGAACAACCACAATATATTTCAGTACACAGGCAGCTGGTCTTGACTGATTACTAAACTCTTACCTACTGTTAACTAGGCATAGTATATGAACACTGCAACAGAAGCAGCTCTTATGTGGTTCCCATTGTCATTTCTATCCCACAGCAGGATGTGAGAAAGTGTGTGTTGTAAGTTCAAATCCTGAGTGCCTTCCTTCACCAATAGAATAATAGCTGCATAACTTAGTTGTGCTAGACTATGTACCTTCATTTCAATTAAAGACAATATTTTAGTGACCTAAAGAAATATGAGATAAGCAGCACATTAGGAAAAGCAGTACATCACAGAGAAATAAGAGGAAAGCAGTAGTTTGCTTTCAGCAGCCCAACTTCAACTTTGGCCTTTTGGAACTTATTTTCTATTGTGAAAACTACAATGAAAATATTGATTGGCCAGTGCTGGTCCCAAGCCTGGATCAAAAAGGAGGAGGGTTGGTCAATGGGGCTAGCTACATAAACTTCGCATATAAACCAAAAATCAAGGCCTGAGGAGGATTGAAAGCATTCAGATGTGCATATGACAGTAGATGATCAAATCCATCGGGAAGTCACCCACTCGATGGTCCAAATTCTGACGGCCAAAAAGAGTACATCCATAGAGACCTGGAATGTACAAACTCTAAATAGTGCAGGAAAAGTAGCACAGGTAATCAAAGAAATGGATCGGACTTTGTGACGTTAGTTGGAAAGACCAAGGTATGATAACATCTGGAGAAAAAACAACGTTATATTCCAGGGGAACCAAACATGAGAGAGGTGTAGGAATCATCATGAATAGCACTGAATAGAAATCACTTATGAATTGGTAGCCAATATCAGATAAGCTACTGGCAGCTAGATTCCACTCTTGGCACATTAAGTGCACCATAGTCCAGGCATATGGTCCAACAAATGATGCAGATGAAGAGGACAAAGAGAGATACTATACAGAATTGAACGATGTAATGAAAGAAATATCAAACCACGATCTTATCCTGGTTATGGGAGATTTTAATGCCCAAATCAGAAATGAAAGAAGAGGTAGGGAAACAGTCAACTGGAACACATACAACTGGAACAATGACAGATAATGGCACAAGACTTCTTGAATTTTGTGCCGAAAACTATCTTAGCATCTGCAATTCTTTCTTCCAACATAAAAACATACACAAAAAAACATGGGTTTCACCAGATGGCCATACAAAAAATGAGAGACTATATCAGTGTTAGTCAGAGATGGAAAACATCCATGTTAGACACAAGAGTATTCAGAGGAGCAAATATAGGGAGAGATCACTATTTGCTGAAAGCAAACATCAAATTGAAGTTTAAAGCGCTTAAAAAGACAGAACACAGACTCAGATTGTTCAATACACAGAAACTACAAGATTGCAGGATACAAAAAGAGTACCAGATAGAGGTCAAGAATAGGTTTGAGGCCCTTAAAGATCTTGAATTGGAAGTGGAAAAATACTGTTTTTCCCCCCCCAAAACAATTATGCTAGAAGCAGCTGAAAAGATTATTGTTAGAAAGAGAGGAAGCAATGAAGAACAGTGGATCTCAGATGAAACATGGAAAATTATAGACAGAAGAAGAAAACAAAAGGCTCTAGTACTACAACATGCAACTGAAGAAACAAAACAAACCTACAGTAACCTTGACAAAGCAGTAAAGAAACAATGCAAAAAAGATAAGCAAAATTGGATAGAAAGTAAGGCTAGTGAAGCCGAAGAAGCAGGGGAAAGAAACAATACAAGAACAGTCTAAACAACCATAAAACAGTTAATAGGATATGGATGAAAATTCAGACGTGTCCCAGTGAAAGGGAAACAAGGAGAAATTTTGAAAACACGGGAGGAAACAGAAAATAGATGGGTGGAACACTTCAAAGAAGTGCTAAACCAACCAGAACCAATTACAAGACTGGAATTTAACCATGATAAACCATTAGACTTAGATATAGATGTATCTGAGGTAAAAATCAAAGAAGTAAAAAAAAAGCATTGCAGAAGCTGAAAAACAACAAGGTACCTGGTTTGGACGGCATTCATCCTGAGATGCTTAAATATGGAGGTGAAGACGTGGAATCAGTCATCTATTCACTGTGCAACAAAATATGGACGGAGGAGAAAGTGCCGGAATAATGGACCCTTGGTATCATAAGCAAGTTACCAAAGAAAGGTGATCTAAACAGTTGTTCAAATTGGAGGGGAGTAGCACTTCTATCTTTCACAGGAAAAGAATTAGCATCAGTCCTCCTGAACAGAATGAAAAGAAAGATGGATACCATCCTACGTGAACAACAATATGGATTTAGACAAGGGAGATTGTGCACAGATGCTATTTTCACTCTGAGATATATTATTGAGAATACAATTGAATTCCAAGGCAGGCTTGCCATCAATTTTGTGGACTTTCAAAAGGCATTCATTCGATAGTGTAAACAGAGAAACAATGTGGAAAATTGTGGAACAATATGGAATTCCAACAAAATTAATTAACATAATGAAGGCATTCTACGCCAACTCAAAATGCTGCATTAAAATGGAAAATGGATTGAGTAAGCCATTCAGCATCAAGATAGGTGTAAGGCAGGGGTGCGTCCTGTCTCCTTTTTTGTTAATGCTAGTCATCAACTATGGATTAAAACAATGCAACAGTGATACATATGGCCTAAAATGGAACAATTCCAGGCTATTTTATCTAGACTTTGCTGATGACATCGCTCTTATCAGTGAAGATGCCAACAGACTACAAAAATGCACAAACCAAGTAAAAGAAGTAATGGAGAAGATAGGTTTGAGATACAATGCAATGTAAAGTCATGTTAATGGGGACTATAGGGACAGAAATCAAAATTGAAGAAGAGAAACTGGAGAAGGTGGACAATTTTACGTATCTTGGAAGTACCATCAGCCAAGATACTAGTGACGAGGAAATAATAATAAGAATCGGGAAGGCAAACACTGCATTTGGAAGACTCAGAAACATCTGGTAACTCAAAAACATCTCCCTCAAGACAAAACTGAATGTGTACAAAGCAATTTTTATCGCCATCACAACATATATCAATGAGACATGGCAATTTACCAAGAAAGATACCCAAAAGCTGGATGCATTTAATCACAAATATCAGAGAAGAATATAGGGAATAACATATAGAGAAAGGAAGACGAATGAAGAAGTCAAAAAAAATTACTGGACAAGATGCCCTCTCACAAATAATCTACAGAAGAAGACGTGCTGAGATTGGAAAAAGAACGCTTACCAAATACCCCCTTAATGAAAGCCAGAAAATGCAAGAAGAGAGAGAGAACGCAAATAACATGGAAATGAACAGTTCTGAACGACTTCAAAAACCTCAACATGAAATGGGAAGATTTGGAGAGAAGGGAAGTTGACAGGCAAGGATAGCAAATGTGAGTAATGTACAGCAAAGATGGACTAAGGTCTAAGGTCGAATCATGTGTTGTTTATTATAGAAAATGAGCTAAGTATGATTGGAGGGGCATCAATCCTGCCTAAAAATAGTGATGCTTATGAGGGAAAGAAGAGGTTCAGTTAAAAACTGTCACTTGTCTCTTTTTTTTTTAACCTTCTTCCACAGCCATCTCTCATTCATCTCAACCTTCCCTGCCCTACTTTACTTGCACAGCTGTTTCTATTCTATTCTATTCTATTCTATATAGATTCTTATACTGCACTCATCACCATAATATGTAAGTGCCATCCTGAAGTATATCGAGCAATATGACTATACATCTCTCATGTGTTTTTTGTTATCTCATCCTTGATCAAAGGGGAGAGGTGTGCACAGTAGAATGTTTTGTTTTGGAATGTTTTGTTCTAATTATGCACACACATGCACCCCACCCACGTACACACTGCTATATGTTTATGATAGGGTAGACAAGGTCAAAAACTGCCTCTTGTATTTACAGTGGTGAAGTTTGCAATTGTCCTAAGTTTCTGTGTGAGTTCATTCCACAGTGTTGGGCCAGCCCCCAGGAAAACTCTGTCTCCTGCACAGACAAGCTTTACCTTTATTATTGAAATTTCCATACTGCCAGAAGAGTGAAGTTGTCGACCATTGTCCTTATCCTGGAGCTTTAGTTGATCTTTTGGTTGATCATGATACCATGGGCTCAGGCCATTAAATGTCCTGAGATAAGGACTGAACAAAATTAAAAGCTGAACTGGGCGTTCTTAACTGCTCCAGTCTGCTTGGGGCTGGTTACATTCACAGGGGGTGCATCTTGCTGATGGAGTGTGGTGGCAAGGGGGAGTTGATGCAAAGGCCATTGAATGGAGAGAAAGCAGAGGTCTCACTTTAAACTACTACCTGTTAGAGTCCTAGGAAGAGTATTTACTAGCCAGCCAATCAGACTATGGCTTTGGCAATCCATGTCCCAAACCAAATGTTAATAAATTGAACCATATGTTCTGCATCTGCAAAGTACTAAAACTGCAAATTTTCAGTAAAACAGGTGACAACTATTTACAGAGTTCCTAAGATATATTTGTTTTGATGGGGGAGTTCAGGGTTCAGAAATAAAAGAAATCAAGCATAGCTTTCTTTTGCTAATAACATAAAGCTATTGGATAAATGGCTCTGCCATCCATCTCAATTAAACTGCAGTGAACAGATAATATGATTAGAAAAAACAGGGATAGTCCTTTTCCTGAAAAGTTTGATGCAGATGCTGATACAATCCATCACTGAAAATCATTCAGACCTGGTTACTCTAACTTGGATAGACACAAGCACTCCAGTAAAACATAGTATGCATGTTACAAAATGATTTCCCCCTATACTAAGTATTCCAAAATGCAAATATCAGGCACAATGCCAATCCCTAAACTTTCCATTTTAGTTTTTGCCAAATTATTTCTTTCTATTTTTTCTAACATCCACTAAGAAATTTCAGTCTATGGTCATGAAAGTATTTCATTTGTAAGATACCTTTTCAGATTACTACCCAAGATAGAATTTACTTTTACAGTTTCCAGACATGACAAGGGTATTTCATTTGGATTTATTAACAAGAAAAAATATACATTTCCTGATTAACTGTTCTGTGTGTTCCTCTGAAGCAAATTAAAATCTACATAACAAAGGAATCATAACTGGAAAAGATGTGAACCTAAAAGGATCCTAAAAAAAAGGATCTCTTAATGCATGTGTGATTGTGTTTGTTTGTGTGTGACATTTGATGTCTAACAGGAAAATAGATTTTCTTTACAGTTCCAAGGCTAAACTTAACATTTTAATTAAAATAATGTTTTCCAGTTATGATTCTTTTGTTATGCAGATTTTAATTTACATCAGAGGAACATACAGAAGAGCAGAGGTAATCAGAAAATGTTTATTTTTTCATGATAATAAATCAAAATGAAATGCCCTTGCCATGGCTGAAAACTATAGCAAATTCTATCTTGGATGATAATCAGAAAATATATTCTTACACAATCCATCACTCAGCTAGAGGTCTGTGAAGAAAACAAATTCGTACCAAACACCACCTTAGGGCAATCCTCGAAATGAGAGCTTCTAGTCTCACATATTTCATTGATAAATCTTTAATCAAAAGTAAGTAATGCACATACCTCTTTCAGCAGAGAACCATATGAATATGAAAAGACCTATCCAAATATAAAGCCTATCACCCTATTGTTTCGTCTATAAATTCTCAAGTGCTTTGTCCCCTCCACTTTTAAACAACCCAAGGGGGTTATATACAATCAAATAGATCTCACTCTCTGTATTGTTTTCCTGCTACTGAGTCTAAATTTTCTTTTACTCAAGTTCATCACATTACAGCTAGTTATACCTCCTTGAATCACTCTAAATATTAATGCATCTTTGAGAACATGAGAATGGCCATACTGGGTCAGTCCAATGTTCCATCTAGCTCAATATCCTATCTTCCAACAGTGAACAGTGCCAGATGCTTCAGAGGAAATGAACAGAACAGGGCAATTATCAAGTGATCCATCCCCTGCCATCCACTCCCAGCTTCAGATAGTTAGGGACAACTAGAGCATGGAGTTTTCTCCAACCATCTTGGCTAATTGCCATAGATGGACCTTTCATGAACTTATCTATTTTTTTTAACCCAGTTATACTTTTGGGCTTCACAATATCCCCTGGCAATGAGTTACACAGGTTGACTGTGGTTGTGCGAAGAAGTACTTCCTTATGTTTGTTTTAAATCTGCTGCCTGTTAATTTCATTGGGTGACCCTTGGTTCTTGTGATATGCAAAGTGGTAAATAACACTTTCCTATTCGTTTTTTCCACACCAGTCACAATTTTATAGACCTCTATCATATCACCCTTTATTCATCTCTTTTCTAAACTGAACAGTCCCAGTAATTTTAATCTCTCCTTTTATGGAAGCTGTTCCATATCCCTAATAATTTTCATTGCCCTTCTCTATTTTTTCCAACTCTAATATATCTTTTTTGGAGATAGGGGTGACCAGAACTGCACATAATATTCAAGGTGTGGGAGTACAATGGATATGTATAGAGAGAGAGGCATTATGATATTTTCTGTATTATTTTCTACCCCTTTCCGAATGGTTCCTAACATTCACATAGGTTTTTTGACTGCTGTGCACACTGAATATATGTTTTCAAAGAACTATCCAGAATGACTCCAAAATTACTTTGTTGAGTGGTAACAGCTAATTTAGAACCCATCATTTTATATATATAGTTGGGATTTTTTTTTCCCAATGTGCATTACTTTGGACTTAGCAACGTTGAACTTCATGGTGTCATTTTGTTGCCCAGTTATCCAGTTTAGTGAGATCCTTTTCTAACTCTTCACAGTTAGTTTTGGACTTAACGATCTTGAGTAATTAAGTATTGTCTGAAAACTTTGCCACTTCAATGCTCTATCCCTTTTCCAGATAATTTATAAATACGTTGAACAGTATAGGTCCCTGTAAAGATTCTTGGGAAATCCTACTATTTACCCTTAACATTGTGAAAACGGAACATTTATTTCTAGTCTTTGTTTCCTAACTTTTAACCAGTTACTGATCCATGAGGGGACCTTCCCTCTTATCCCATTGCTGCTGTCTTTGCTTAAGGGCCTTTGGTGTGGGACCTTGTCAAAGTTTTCTGAAAGTCCAAGCACCCTATATCCACTGGATCACCCTTGTCCAAATGCTTGCTGACACCCTCAAGGAATTCTAACTGACTGGCGAGACATAATTTCCTTTTACAGAAGCCCTGTTGACTCTTCCCAAACAAATCATATGCATCTGTGTCTGATCATTCTGTTCTTTACTATAGTTTCAACCAATTTGTGTGGTTCTGAAGTTAAGCTTGCTAGCCAGTAATTGCCAGGTTCGCCTCTGGGCCCTTTTTAAAAAATCTGTGTTATATTAGCTATCCTCCATTTATCTGGTACAGAGGCTGAGTTAAGCAATACGTTATATATCACAGTTAGTAGTTCTGCAATTTTATATACGAGTTCCTTCAGAACTCTTGGGTAAATAACATCTGGTCCTGGTGAATTATTGCTGTTTAATTTATCAATTTGTTCCAAAACCTTCTCTACTGGTAACTGAGTCTGGGACAGTTCCTCAGATTGTCACCTAAAAAGAATGGCTCAGGTGTGGGAATCTTCCTCAAATCCTCTGTAATGAAGACTGACACAAAGAGTTAATTTAGCTTCACAATAGCCTTGTCTTCCCTTAGCATCTTGATTGTCCAGTGGCCTCACTGTTTGCATCCGAAGAAGTGGGTTGTAGCCCACGAAAGCTTATGCTCTAATAAATTTGTTAGTCTCTAAGGTGCCACAAGTACTCCTGTTATTTTTGCGGATACAGACTAACACGGCTGCTACTCTGAAAACTGTTTGGTAAGTTTCCTGCTTCTGATATACTTAAAAAAAATTGCTGTTAGTTTTTGTGTCTTTTGCTAGTTGCTCTTCATATTCTTTTTTGGCCTGCCTAATTATACTTTTACACTTGACTTGCCAGGGTTTATGCTCCTTTCTATTTTCCTCAGTAAGATTTGACTTCCAATTTTTGAAGGATGCCTTTTTGGCTCTAACCATCTCTTTTACTTTCTTTTTGGTATTTACATGCTTTGGATACTTATGCATAATTCTCAGAACTACTCTTATATGTAGTTTGGACAAAGTATGCATATATAGTACTTCTAATTTTTTTCTCATATTTTAATGCCCCCAGTTCCTTAATCAATCATTTTGGTTGCTCATTTCTAAATTATTTCCAGTCTATTCAATTCTGAATACAGTAGCCTAACTGTGGTCTCCACAATGTTGTAGAAAGTGGAACTTTAACTTCCCTCCTTTATCATATAAACTGAGAGGTTATGGCCACAGAATACACAGCCCAGGGGAACAAAGGTCAAATGTGGCTTTCCCCTTTTATCCTTGTTTTCTTCAGGTTCTCAGATTAGGGTGACCAGATGTCCCGATTTTATAGGGACAGTCCCAATATTTGGGGCTTTGTCTTATATAGGATCCTATTACCCCCCACCCCCATCCCGATTTTTCACACTTGCTCTCTGGTCACCCTATCTCAGATGCTTTAATGGCATGTACATTTGCTGGCATAAAGTAGGCCTGATTATGGGCTTTTCTGCACTTCCATTGTATCTCTGAAGCCAGCATGGGTGGGATGGAGCTAGGAGCCACTACCTCTGTATTCCTGTGGCCAGCAAGAGGTGGTGCTTAGGTGTCACTGCTACTTTATATATAAGGCCAGCAGGAGGTGGGACCCAGCTGACAGCACCTTATCACATAGTGCTATGGAAATTCCCCTTCTAGCCCCAGCTCTACCCACATCTCCACTTGTGGATAGGCAGCATATGACTGCTTATGCTTTTGCGAAAAGCTTGTCGAATTCTTCCCCATCCAGATTCAGGGGCTTTTACGGCCCCCGTAGTGTAGGTGCTAGCCCACTGGAGGCCCTAAGAGGGAATATTTTTGCCCCTCCGCCACCAGCACAACACATACTAATAATTAAGCGGGGGCCCCCTTGAGCTGCTCAGAGCCCTAAGGAATTGCTTAGTCTTCTTATGCCTATCACCGGCTCTGAATCCCTGTATGCTGTATATCACATTACAAACACATATCTAATTTGCTGTTCACTATCCTTCCTAGGTTTTTTTCAACATTACATCCTTGAGTAAATCCACCAGTGAATACAAATCCTATACAGCATTCTGCATATCTTCTGGTTTTCTTCTACAAAACTTCCCATAACCTTAATGTCAATCTCATTATGAACACTCAAGCTTTAGAGTAGCCTAAATAGCATTTGTATATTTAATAGCATACAAAGAAACAAAGTGCTTCAATTACACTGAAAAACATAAAGAATAAAAGCCTTGTGATAATGAAACCATGTTTTTCTTTTCGTTTTGACAAGGTACTGTAATTCCCAGAGTTGATAGCAGAGTTTATTATCCAGTGTTTTTAACTGTATGCCATCAGTCTGTATGCCATTCATATACAATGTTCACTATTAAAATATCCACAGCTACTATAAACTTAGCACAATTGTTTCCTATTCTCTGACTAGGGATGAAACAGCTATCTCTCAGTTATAGTAACTATTGGCAAATGTTATCTATTATATACTAAAGACTCTCTTTTTACCTCCTTACACAATTTTGCATTGGAACAACAGGACATTTTGAAACAGCATAAACAAGCTATGCTAGTGTTGCCGACTCTTTTCATTTTATCACAAGTCTCATGATATTTGGTGTTTCTCCTAATGTCCCAACTACCAGAGCCATGTGATTATGTAAAAATGTCAGCTTTCATTTTAGAAAATGGTGTCTGTCCTTCAAGCTTATGGAGAAAATCTTGAAAAGATGAAGTTTAAAGGCTCAAAAACCAGAAGGTATATAAAAAGATCCCAACATGTATTATATTTAAAAAATCTCATGATTTTGAAGACAATGTCATGGGTTTGGGGAGTCTCTGATGCATGTTTTTTGAACATTTGGGGTTGGCAATACTAATATTGATTATCCCAGTAAATGGCCAACGTAGCCTTTATTTGACAGAATACTTCAACAGTAATGAAAGTCCTGTTAACAATTTTCAGAGGTGATGGAAAGCGGACCTAACTAGTCACAAAGTCGGGATTTCAGTTTACACCTGTTGAGTTTGAAGAATTTCTGATACAAAATAAAAACAGACACAGACTTGCTTCCATTTATTATCCTCAGGTCCATGAAGAAATAAAACATTTGTATATGATTCTGAATTACTTGTTGCAAAAATTTGACCTGAAAGAAAAGTCACCTGTCATAGTTTTCCTATCAAGCTATCTCAAGCAACTCAACATGCAACAGTGCAGCATGTCTTATATGACAATGGTAAGCATTCACAGAGAGTCTTTTAACACTGGGGGTATGCAGCCTCCCCCCCCCCCCACACACACACACACACTCCCCACCCCCAAATCGCCACTGGATGTTCTTTAAGCAGAACCCTTTCACCAGCACAGTCCCAACTTCCTCTCAGAATCTCACAAGACACAACTCAATGGCTATGGCTCAATCTAGAAGGTTACATGCAGTGGCCACATTACTGACAAAAAAAAATGTACACCTATCCCTTCTATTAGTAGCTCATATGGACTTTGAATTGTCCCAGACAATTCTTCTATTCCCATGAGAAATTTTTCCATTCCTATTTTCCTGGGCTGCTCTAACTTACAGCTAGATCTCCTCTCCTCTCCTTTACAAATCAGTCATTTCTGGACCTGAATCAATTTTAAATTTAATAAACAGTATTTCAAATATTGAGATACACAGTCCCAAATTGTTCATGAATGCTATCTTTGAATAGAGATCCTAGTTACAAGGCATGTCTCACCCTTCCTTAGGCTATCTTCCTTGTTCCTATGCTTCAAGATATGCTCACATTATCATTTTTTTCACTTCCATTTCTTATGGTATGGCTAGTTGGACAGAAGTTATCTTTCCTGTGTTCTTTCTTGCCGTACATGCCACATTTCTGGCCAGGGAAATCAGTGCCATTCAGAGGCATTTTAATGGTACTTATTTTTTCTGCATGGGGATTTTTTCTTTCATATTTCATGCACTGTGCTTTCACTAATTCCTTGTGAAGTGACTTACCTTTTCACTAGCTCAGACCCCCAAGCAAATTGCTCTTGATTAGACAAGCACTTATGTATTCTTCCTTACTCATATCAAAATTTACTGTTTTGAGTTTTAATACTGAACTCAAATAAAGGCTTCAACACTTTATCACAGCCTTTATCTTTTTGCTGAATGCAAAAATATTTGTGTGTAACATTCCTGCTTACAATGAAATGTTCATCAAGTATTTTTAAGAATAGTGTCGGAGTTATTCTTCTCTTCATCCTCAGCGAAGATAAATGATATATAAGTATTTACAGCTTCACTCCCTATTGCATAATTTAATGAGCTGACCTGTACTCCAATGCTTTCTGCATTAAATTTCAGTGTGGTTCAGAATCTGGTTAAGAGCATATCCAGTCAGGCTATTCTATGGCTTATCAAACTAAAAGGTTTGTGCATGGCTAAACTGTAGCACATTCTTTATCTCTTATTTATGCTGGTTCAAAACAAGTCAGGTTCTGAAATCATGTGATATGGCTATGGTAAAGCATCATAGAAAGTCATTTACTTCTAACACTGAATAAAGAACTTTATCTGAATGAGGGAAACTGTAAAAACTATTGTTTTTCTCTCTCCCTCTGCTTCACTGCAGATCTTTAGAACTGTCCCAAGCCTGTTCCTTCCTGCCATTCTGTTACCAATTTGAAGAAAGAGAACACATGACCTCACAGATGGCTGTTCAACAATTGTTGCACGGGAGGCATCATCAGGCCAAGGTAATTGTTGAAATTTTAAAACTCTAGATAAAAATTGAATTCTCCTTTATTTTCTTTTTATAAGTCTCTGTTTACAAACTTTTACAAAAGAACCACATTCAGGCTCCGGTGCCCTGTTCAGTCTTTTCCTCATTAGAAGCAATTTGGTAACGTGCTTTCCTGGCCAGGACAAGTCCATCGTGTGTTTCAGTTGTCCTCCTGCTAGTGTTTCTCACACTGCTCCGGCTGCTTCATTGTGGATGTAATTTGGCTACAAACCACCCCCCACTTCCCATCCCTAATTGCAGATTGTCTTCTCTTACAAGAACAGTAGCCCATTCTCTTGGATCCAACACCCAGTCAGAGCACACTGACCACTTCCTAGGCTAATGTCCAGTGTCTAGGGTACCCTGGCTGCAATAGCCATCTTCAGGCTCCTGTCCCTTTAGGATCCTGGGCTGAATGCTAGCTCTGTGTCTCTGAGACTTCCCTTCAAGCCCCTTTCTACTCAGCCTCAGCTGCCACCTCTGCTGCCTCCCATAAATTCTTCATGGACCTGTATCCAGCTGTAATGTCTGCCATTCACAGTCTGCCTCACATGAGGCTTCTGCTCCCTTGGTTTGCTTCTTGCTGTGCATGTGATTTCTCAGATTCCCTGGAGCCTGCTTCTTTGCTCTGTCCCCAGCACACTATGAAGACCCTCCAGCAGCCCTCAGCTCCTACTTCCCTGCTCACCAGGCAATTCACCATCTGTTCTGCTACATCATTGCTTTCCCATATGCAGGGAGAGGTCACTTATTGGAGCTGAATCTTTTCAAAGAGTTTCTACACCCTTCCACTAGTGTCTGGAAGAGGGGACTGGCTCTGCTTGTTCTGCCTTTTAGGGTCAAAAATCACCAGGGATGGGGCTGATGGATATACTTGTTAATTTTCTGCTTAGCAGATTCATCAAACTGTTTAATGATGCTTTTATTCCCTCTTACTTGCAATCCATTACATTCTGTAGTATCCACCACTGCACTTCTTTCTCCTTTCTCTATCATTTGCCTTATTTCTATGGTTTTCACCACGGTTTCCTCTGTCTTATTCTTTCCACCATTCCCTCCAGCTCCCCCAGTTTTCCTCTCTCACTGAACACTTTAAGTATGAACATGCTGCTTATGTCCGCGTTGAGACTTGTGGCTCAGCCTGCTACCAGCCATTCTAATGATTGTGTGTCTATGCAGCACCTCCTGATTTGATAATAATGCAGCACGATGAGATTAGAGAAACTGCATAAATAAGGTACATAAATAAGGTAATCTGCAATGATCTGCAAGCTCACACCTTGCAGGATAATATTTCCTTGCAGGATCAAGATTCAGAAGATTATTTCCTCAAAGTAGTAAGCTGTGACATGATGGCAGCCAGATGTGGGAGACTTGACACATCTGATATAGGGTATGTAATATAACCCCAGAGTTCTGAGGATCCTCCAGTACTTAGTCTCAAGGGGTGAGTCAAGGACACAAATGCTAATCCTTACCTCTGATGTAGTACTGTGTGTAATACCTACTTGGTGTTACACAGTAACGATAATAACACATTGGTTATATTCTGTTCTGGCATTGTGACCCAGTATCCTGATTGCTTTCTTTGTTACAGCTGAACATCAGGCTTGAAGCTTTAGGGATTTTTATACAACAACTCCCAAACCACTTTCCTGGTCAGTATGCAGTATTTCTTTCCATTTAACAAATATTCCATCTTCTCACTCCTTGCTATGAGAATCATTATTCTGCATTTATTTGCATTGAGCTGCATTTGCCATCTGTTACTCCAAGTATTTAAAAGATCTAACTCTCTCAGTGTCTAATTGCATTGTTTCTCATAATTTACTGTGCCCACCAAGTTAGCACCATCTGCAAAATTGTAAAAAAAAAAAAAAAAAAAAAAAAAAATCCTTGCTTTTAGTATTGTCACCCAACCAAACCACTTATTGTATAAAAGGATTAAAAAGATAAGACCTTGTCATTGATTCCCATGGTTCCTCTTTTGTAGGTTCATTTTTCCTTTAAAACATTCTGGTTATAGCTATTGTTTGCTTCTTGTCCCGTATGCAGTATTTAGGCTATGAATTTACCTTTATTCCATGAGTATAGGGATTATTCTTTGATGTGAAATTTGTTAACTGCCAACAGAAACACCATGCAGTTGTCTGTAGTATCCTCACAAAATTTTAGTGATCAATTAAATTTTCCTATCAAGATATTTAAGCTAAAACTCTTTTCCCCATTTTTTTCCGAGATTGGTTCCCTTCAGAATCTTAACAAATGTGTAGCCACCTAGGACTTCAGTTGACACTCTGCTGTAACAACTATCACTTGCTGGGGTTTAAATGGGGAAACTGAATCACAAATCCACCCAATTTGGCCTTATTCAATGTTTGTCTTTATTTATACAATTTCAGACAAAATTATTGTCACTTATTTCGTCTGAACATACATTTATGGCAGACAACAAAAACAGACAAGACAGAATTGGTAAAGGGCTGAAGTTACCACATTCCAGGGAATTGGGAAGTCCTACTATACTTCTTCCTTTCAATTTTTCACCTGGTGTTTTTCCAATTTGGGCTTTGTTCACATAGGTTTTTTATACATTTCTACAATACAGATTACACTGAACATGAAGCAGTTAACAATAAGCAAGTGCAAAGTCATATTAACTAATCTATAATGTGTCACTTCCTCATGCCTCTTTTTCCATTTTCAGGGCTTGACTACACTTAAAATGCTACAGTGGTGGAGCTGCAGCTGTGGCACTGTTGAGTGATTCCCTGTAGAAACTATCTATGCCAATGAGAGGTGTTCTTCCATCAGCATAGATAAACCACCTAGGTAGGCTGATGGAAGAATTCTTCCATTGACCTACATGGGGACTTAGGTCAGCCTATCTACATCGCTCAGTGGTGTGGATTTTTCACACCCCTGGCCAACATAGTTAAACTGACCTAATTTTCTACTGTAGACCAGGCCTCAGATATCCTTCCAAAGGATTATGGGCCAGATTATATCTGGCCCTGCATGGGTGCATAGGAGTGGACTGGGAAAGCATGCAAGGAGCCTACTTAGCCGTAGTGCCCTTCCTCAAGCGTCAGCCACAGGTGGATAGGAAATAGAGCCCCTGCTCTATGTGAACGCTGGCAGAGGTACTACCTCCCCAAAAGGGACCGAAATAGGCATGAATTGCCCCCATTTCCATTTCCCTCAGTCCAGCTGCCTAGGTGCAAGGGAAATTGCACACTGCATCCAAATAAAGGGTATGCAAATTCTCACAGCAAGGTAAGCTCCCTACCAGACTCAGACAGAATTCTGGGTGAGCAGTTGTAACCCTTATGGTATAATTCTGTGCTTGGTTTTTGACAGTTTGTTTTCACTTCTGTATTTTGCAAGCTCTTTTCCTTTCATGTCTGAATATGTTTTTCCTGGCTGCTTTTTTTTTTTTTGTTTGGTCAGTTTCTTGCTTCTTCTGGACACATTTTTCACACTAAAAATATTGCACTGGAAAGATAATAATATCACGAGCATGCTTTCATAACAAATGGTCATTTCATGATTAAGCCATTTTTTATTTTTTGTATGTTAAATTGAACTGCTGTGTTACAGTATGTGTGTTATTGTACCTGTAGAAAAACGCTTTGATCAGTATGCATATTCCACATAACTTTCTTGGACTATGTACCTGCCTTCATTCCTCTTCTTGGCACCTATTCCTTGCATTCTTCCGAGACTTACTGCAACACCACCCCTTTTTCCTCTCTTAGCCCAAATCTACAAAAATACAGTGTTCATTGAGCCTTGTACATTGTACCACAAACCCTCTAGACTTGACTTATGGAGACTTGAAACGTGTGTTGCTTTATATGGCATGCAAGAGGAAATCATGTTTGTTGCTGTCATGGTGTAATTAGACATTGCCTACTTTATTCAATAGAATCAAGCTTTTTTCCCCTTGTGAAATATGTTCAAAGCTTCACAGATCTTAAATAAATAAAGAAATAACAACCTGAATTTAGCACATAAATAGTGCTGTTCACCTCAGCTCTCTGTTAATGGTAAAGAAGTACCATTTTGTAGACAAGGACTACAACATAACACCATTTTCACAGGAAGTTCAAAGTAAATGAATGATTTATTACATTCCGGACTGGGCAAAAGGTTCATGAAATATATATATAGACCTAGATTTTAGCTTAAGAGACTTCATCTGGAAGCTAGAGGTGTGATAGTTAAAAATATCTGACATGGCTAACTCACAGATACTGTGTTCTTACTTGCCACTGGTTTTGTTTTAGCTTGTTTAAGGGAACCGGTAAAGTAAGTTTTTAAGATCAAAACATTCTTCGAGAGTGTGTGTTACATACCCAATCTACAGAGAATATAAATCTTTATCTCAAGCTGTAGACACTCATATTTTTTTAATCTCTGGAGGTTCCCAGTTCAATCCCTGATATGATGGTCAGGTTGGCGGCTGTCACACTTGCAACCCTGCAGAGAAATTAGGTATAATTACATTCCCTTTGTTCTCTGAAGTGAAGGGACTACTCCTTCTGTGTGCTCCCTGGATGTAAGACATGGTAAGGATGAACAAGAAAGACCCAAGACCACAGCCCAGTCCCAATCCACTGAACGGTGGAGCTGGTTGGGCATGCAGACAAGTTTGCTGCAACCCATGAAGGGGTATAGTCTGCAGATGTCCTTTGTATGCATGCCCAGTGACTTTCTGGAGGAATTCTGGGGATTATACCATTCGACACCACAATGAATGTGTCTCGTTTAAATGACATGGGAGAATCCTTAGTTAGAGAAGTGTATTAATGGCAGGTTTCCATTTATTTTGATATATATGTTATTAATTTCCAAATAGTTCGAATTCTGAATGTCCCTTATGTAAGTCAGGTCTGTCAGACCACAGATCTCAACAGGTGAATTTATTATGGTTGTCTCCTTGTATATATTGCAGAAATTCAAGGAACTAACAGATCTCATTAGCATTTATTGTTCTCTCAAGGTCAGAAGAAGAAAATGGTCAGCTAGAATGAGAGACATATTTTACCCAGTCTCCTCAGACACAGTGATTTTTATTACAGAATTTTAATTGGGGCTGAGAAGAGCCCTAAGAGACTATTGTAAATGACATCTTGAAAAAAAATCAATTGCTCTTGAATTTGAAATTATAAATATTTTCTCTGCATTATTCTGCAACAGTAGTGAAAGCAAACATAACTCTGCCTGTTATTAAAAATCCCTGTTTTCTATTTATTTTCTGACTTTGCAGCTATTCATTTGAAGTGGCATGCCATTGTGTTTTACTCCCTGGGGAATAACGTTATATTACAGTTATCTTCCATATTCAGCTTTAATACATGAAGAGTTAGTTGCACAGGCTCCTTAATTAACTGCATTTATTTTTAGTTTTCATGAAGATCTGAACACTGCATCTTACACTTCATTAGCCTGCTGTTTTCAAAAAGAAAATATGTGTTTTAAGATGTTACTAATAGATGAAAAAAATATTTACCTATTTATGGGTAGATGTGCCAAAAAGATTTAAACTATTTATATATTTACAGTGAAAAGTGAGACTTCAAGTTCTTTCATTTGAATTTCTAAATATGTTCCAAATAATAAAATTAAACATCCTGTCAAATGTCATAGGCTACAGCCACAGGTATTGTAATAACTAATAACTTAGTGTTTAAAAAATTTAAAACTGATCAAGGTTCAAAATAATACTTGTATTTTATTAGTTCTACACCTTTACTTTTTCTTATTATGTCCAGCAATTCAGCAATCATAATATGGTTTTCAACTGGCAAAACAAAATTAACCAGGTCTAATTTATATTTATATATATATATATATATCAAGCTGCAGTTATTCCCGAAGGCTTCCTAGAGAATTCACCATCTGACATTCACTTACTGGACTCAGGATGAAAAGGAAGACTTGAATTGTACAGTATGCTATACAGAAGAGAGGGTGATCAAGTTAATTTGTCTGGAAGTGAGGCCAGAAATGCAAGGAGAAGAGTGTTGAGAACCTAGTCAAAAATTTGCACATTTAGGACTCAGTCTAGCTTTGCTACACTCTTATAAAAAATAAGCTATTTTGCTTTCCCATTACGGTACAGTATCTATTCTATCAAGATGATAGAAGAATAGTCCATAAAGTTATGCACACATATTGAAACACTTTATTTACATTTTCTTTCTTGGCTGTATGTCCATTGACTTTTATCAAGATCTCTTTGTGATTATAGTCTTGGAGTAGGGATGGGTGGGTGTTCTAAGGCAAAAGCATTCTTCAGAGACACCTTCTCTCTCTACCCTTCACAAAGCAGCTTTATTGTTTCTTTTGCAGAGTTCTGGAGTAGGGACACGAACTAGAAATTAGTCCACTACAATATTGACTGTATTTATATACGGTATGTAAATTCTGTAATGTATTTACTCAGCAAAATTAAGTGGCATACATTTTGAATAAAAAACCATTCTTGGTGCAATTATCAATATTTCTAATATTTAATTACAATTTTCTTATCCATTAAATAATAAAACTGGATACTTCTGCAAATACTAAACACCAGATTGTTAGCTGTGTGTCTGTTATGGTCAATACAAGAACAATGTATTGTCTTCCATTAGAAATAAAAGGCCAGATAAATTAAGTTCAGAGTAAGAAATCATAAGCTAACTGTATTGCCATTACATTACACTTCCATTACATTACATTAAGATTTAAAAGACATGAACTTCAGTACAAATAAGTCTGATCTTCAACATAGACCTGCATTTCATGTGAGATTTCCAGAAGGCACTAAATCAGTTAGATACCCAGTTCCCATTGCAAGTGTGAATTTGACACCTAATTCCCTTTGTTACTTTTGAACATTCCATCTGAAATTACTCTTTGCATAGGGAAAAAGAAGAGCAAATGTAAGGATATAAGAAGCAGAAAGAAGTCTAAACACTGCTTTAGAAAATTAAAGAGAGTGCTATCCTTTCTAATGCCTTGATTGTGCCATGCACAGATAGCACAGAGCTGCTGTGTCTTAAAGGGAGATTCTGGAAGCTTCTTGCCTTATGGGGGTAGAATGCTGCCCAGAGTTCCAAAGCATGCATAGCCTGCAAGTGTCCTGCTACACACTTTTGTGAAATGCTGCTCAATTCCATCTGCTACACCATTTTGTAGAGTGCAGTTTACTTCCCATGAGCCAATGTTACTAGATAGTGTGGAGCCATGGCCCAGTCTCTTTTACATCCTCTTTTCCTGCTTTGGGCCTGTCATAGGGTGCGGCTCCTTGCCTGCCTACTCCTCACAGAAACAGCATGGACTCCAGTGGTTGAGCCTTCCTCATATTCTTTTATTTTAAGTTCCCTCCACCATTTCTACAACAATCCCAATGCAACAGTCTATTTGCAGTGCCAACAACACCTTTGGCCTTCTCCCCATGACCTGAGGGGAACAGAGGTTTTTCTCCCTTGATGTCTCTATTACTGAGCTCAACTAGCCCTGGCCCTGGCCCCTCTTGGCACTTCCTTCCTTACTCTTTATCAGTCTTAGACTGATAGGATAATTGTCTCCTTAAACCATCCAGCTGGTTGGTTGTCTAATTACCCCCATCAGCTTTCTCAAAGGAGACTAATTAACATCTGAGTGATCAGAGTGCAGCTTCACCTGTTTGCACCCTGAATTGTATCACAGGGCCACAGTCCACTCCAGGGAAAAAAAGGGGACTGGAATCTGTTTGGCCATTACTTGTTCTGTGGGAATAAAGTGGGCTCCCGCAGAAGGGTAGGTAGAATATGTGATGGGCAAGTGATACTCAGCTTTTGGACTGAAATTCCCCCCTGCCACTGCCACGTTCAAAAAAGTTAATTGGCTTTCTGTCAGTTTTTGAATCCACTACAAACTCTCCATTCTGCATTGTGTCTGTAAGATCCTCCAATGAGTTTCTCTCCCTCTCACTTCTCTCAATTTAACCTTAATCTTAATCTTCTGTGTTCCTTCCACTCATTTGAATGCCTTCCCTGTTCCTTTGTACAGAATTAAACTCCTTATTCTTTTCATATGCTATCTCAAGGCTCGACTTTTCCCCTGGCCTATTAACCCTCTGTCCAATAAAACAATAACATCTTAATGCCCTGAAATTTCACTTTGGGAACACTTAATTATTTTTTTGTCATGCCATAATGTTATATTTGGCATACTTTACCTATATGCAACCAGAATCTCATCTGAATTACCAGTGCAGCTCTGGATTAACACTAGGATAACCAAGTTCTTCAGCATGTGACCCATATATTGGATCCAGCTAACAAAAGTGTTGAGAGTTTGTTCAGACATCTAAACTTACCTGAAATGAAACTCTGAACCTTTTAATGTTCACCTATCACCAATTCTAAACTAGACTGAGAATTGGAATCCTGTTCTTGTTTTATTATTCTAATAAGAAAAATGAGCATAATGTAAAGATAATGTAGAAATATAGAAGCTTAGAATTTATGTATTTTTTGACAAGAAACAACAATCATGTTATTGTTTTCAGTCTATGTGACTGACAATCCAGATCTTTTGCAATATGTCATGGTACAGTAGGTAAAGTGACAGTCTTTGCTGCCATTTATTTTAGAAAGAAAATGAATGTTTCCGATCACACTACTCATTTGTTCCAAAAATAATGAAGTTTAGGTTTTTTTAAGCTAACAGACCATTCTAATTTTTCCAGCTAAGGATACTGAATTTGTTATATTTGCTTCTATCCTATTGATTCCATTGAGAACACCAATTTATTCCTTCAGTTCTAATTAAACACCATTGGAGCAGCTTTTTGACATCTTTCTTCTGCATAACTAGGCTGGGGATGGGGGAAGAACAGTGAAAAAGGATCAGATAAAAAAAAAAAAGAGAGAGAGAGAGAGAGAGAGAACCTGTTAAAGAACTCTAGTTTGAAGTATCTGAAGCTTGAAGAACTGAGAATTACTGTGAGTGGGAAGATGGATCAAATAAAAAGTGTTGCAGTCCCAAAGTCATCCCCAACTGACATTTATCATTCTTGTTGTCTCAGTAAGGCAAGAAAAACTTAAGGACCCCTGAGAGAGTGGAACAAGATATTGATCAGAGCTCTGCAAGCTTTGAAATACTGTAGTGGAATCTAGAGTAAGTCCTTTCAAAAAGCTGTGTAAGCTCAAAACTTGTCTGTGTTGTAATACAAGAATAGAACCTCAGATGTCGGTATGTGGAAACTCATATTTGAGTTTTCTGGTTATCGGTTAAGTAATAAAACCCAAAGTCACTGTTACGCTATAGAGAAGGCCCATTACAATAATAGAGACAACAACAGCTCTGCCTTTATTGCAGGGTGATAGAACTGTCAGAAGTGATCCCTTGTTATTTTGATGCTTAGCATCACCTTATTGTGCTATTGACCTCAGTGGGACTACTTCTGAGAGTAACTGCCCATCAATGGAATTAAAGGGTTCACAGTTATACCCTTTGAGATGATTTTATGAGGTAAGGGGACCTGACAAGCATCTTTTCATGTGCATTTGCAAGTTTGATCCAGGACAAAACATCTGTCTGCAAACATAGCTTTGTGTAATGAAAATGGTACATTTCTACCCTTGGAACAACAACCACCAAAAAAAACCCCCAGCAACAGCAACAAAAAAGAATTTTCATATTGCCCCAAACGAGGAAAAAATATTACACAGAGACACAAATGACAGGGCCTTTTACTTTTTTCTCTCTCTTTGCCTCTGAGAACTGCATTCAGTTTCTGTGAAAATGTTAAGGCAAAACAACAACAACAATGTGTTTTGCCTTTTTCTCAGTTTTGTCAGCAGTAGGAATTTTAGTATGTGTCTCTGTGGCATGTACAACTCAGAGATATTTGAGTTTCATGAATCATTTCGGATATTCAAAAAGTTTTAGATGGTTTGTGAAGTGAGCAACTTTTAGAACATTTTTTGAGAAGGCATGACTTAGTTTTTTCAGCCCAGGAAACTATTCAAGGAGCAAAACCACTGTGTTTGTCTCAATAAAAGTATTTAACTGGTATTAAAAATGAAGAATCCCACTAAAGTTCTCCATTTGATTGTTTAATATGTCAGTGATAGTTTACATATCTGTTGCTCTACTGGTCTGCAACTTTTATTTATGTTATATTTACTGTTCCAGGTATTTCAGCTACCTTGGAGATGAAAATGAATATACAATATCACATGTACTTCATACTCAAATATATATGTTTAGGACCATCCAAACCACCCAATTTCTCATCCTAACACATATATGCAGCATATTCTGAAAAAGTTGCTATGGGACTGTTATCTGGGGTTCTTTCAACCCAAAGCTCTTGGTAATTTTTACTCTGTGCGAGGTGGTGTCAGGAAATAAATCAGGGGAGACACAGCCGTCCGACCGATAGATGGCTGGCACAAACAGGACAACACAAGAGTGCTTTCACTTAAAGCTAAACTTTACTTAGTCTCAAGCACTGAAACATGTCTGCAACAGGTTAGTAAAACACCCCCAACTGTTGATAATTGCCAAAGCTGAGTGTGGCTCTCGAGTGACACAGTGGCAGGCTTCCAGTGGCCAAATCTTCCGTCTGCTGGTGGGGACCGCAAGATGTATCCAGAGGGAGAGTCCAAACGAGTCCAACTACCTCAAACTTTTCCCCCTTATTTAAACATTAGTAATTGAATGACATGTCCCTTAAAGAAAACTTGTTAGGTAAGCAGTTTCAATGGTCAAGCAAGAGGTTCCTTCTGATTATTGATTAACCAGGTGTGGGTTTTTCCAGAGTTTGCAGCTTTGAAGCCCCAATAGACATTCCTGAGGCACATCCTGCTCTTTTAAAATGCCTGTATCAGCAACTTCAACACAATGCTTATCAGGAAGGACGTGGGGTCAAGCTTCTCTTTCTGTGGCACCCAAAACCCCCTCCCCTCCTGCCTTGGTTAAGCTGCATGGCCACTTTACAGCCTGATGACTAGGCTGCTTTTAGCAATAAGCCATAGTGGTTTCAGGCACTTTACTGGTTTGCCAAAATCTCCCCGTACAGGGACCAGAGAGTCAGAGGTGGTAGACAAAGAGGAAGAGTAACATCTTCTAGTGTTGAAGGTGCGTTCAAGTATTGTTAGGGGTCTAAGTCTCTTGGGAATGAAAATGAGTTCCAATGTAGTGAAAGCACTCCTTCTGGGGGAAGGGGAGCTTTGAAGAGATACAAACTGAAATAAAATCCAAAGGGACAATGGAAATTAGTTGTTTACTGAGCAAAAATGCAAACCGGGAGGTTCTTGGTCAGCTGCAGGAAAATCTCTTTCTGATATGTTTTGAACTCAATGCAGGATCTTTCTACGGTGCACAATTTCAGAGTCCAGTGGTGTCATTCCAAAGATTAAAAAATCAAATCAAATCTAGTTTTATTCATGTGTTGTTCACAAAGTTCCTAATTTTAATATAAAATCACAATATATTTCCACAGGAACACTTTCCCAAGCTTCTCTCTCTTTCTTGAGAATATTTAATCTTTGTCCTATACTATAAATTGAGCCTGCAAATGTCTGTGTGACAGGTGAGCCATGTCAAATCTGCTTTGATTTTTTTAAAAGCCCTTCTGCTGAACAATCAGTCTGTGGGAAGGATAGTGAAAATAAATGGAATCCATCAAGATCACAGCTGTACAGTGAAAAAAGTTTGGTAGGAATAAATGGTCAGTTTCAGAACGGAGAGAGGTAAATAGTGCTGTCACGCAGGGGTCTGTACTGGGACCAATACTGTTCCACATATTCATAAATGATCTGGAAAGCAAACAGGGAGCAAACAGGGAGGTGGCAAAATTTGCAGATGATACAAAGCTACTCAAGATAGCTAAGTCCCAAGCAGATTGCGAAGAGTTTCAAAGGGATCTCACAAAACAGCTAACAAAATGGCAGATGAAATTTAATGTTGAAACATGCAAAGTAATGCTTATTGGAAAACATAATCCCATCTAGATCTATATAATAGTGGGTCTAAATTAGCTGTTACCACTCAAGAAAGAGATCTTGGAGTCATTGTGGATAGTTCTCTGAAAACATCCACTCAATGTGCAGTGGCAGTCAAAAAAGCGAACAGAATGTTGGGAATCCTTAGGAAAGGGGTAGATAATACGACAGAAAATATCATATTGCCTCTATATAAAACCACGGTATGCCCACATCTTGAATAATGCATGCAGATCTGGTTGCTGCATCTCAAAAAATATATTGGAATTGGAAAAGATACAGAAAAGGACAACAAAATGATTAGGGATATTGAACAGCTTCCATATGAGGAGAGATTAATAAGCATGGGACTTTTCAGTTTGGAAAAGAGACGACTGGGGGGGGGGATATGATAGAAGGCTATAAAATCCTGACTGGCATGCAGAAAGTAAATAAGGAAGTGTTATTTATTCCTTCTCATAACACAAGAACTAGGGGGTCACCAAATGAAATTAATAGGCAGCAGGTTTAAAACAAACGAAAGGAAGTATTTCTTCACACAATGCATAGTCAATCTGTGGAACCCTTTGCCAGAGGATGCTATGAAGGCCAAGACTAAAACAGGGTTCAAAAGAAAACTAGATAATTTCATGGAGGATAGGTCCACCAATGGCTATTAGCCAGGATGGGCAGAGATGTAAAACCATGCTCTGAAGAGTCTGTTTGCCAGAAGCTGTGAATATAGAACCTCTATTTGCCAGAAGCTGGGAATGGGTGACAGGGAATGAATGGATCACTTGATGATTACCTGTTCTGTTCATTCGCTCTGGGGCACCTGGCATTGGCCACTGTCAGAAGACAGGATACTGGGCTAGATGGACGATTGGTCTGACTCAATATGGCCATTCCTATGTTCTTATGAGTTTAAAGTGTGAGAGACTGGTGAATGGTTTGGGGAGCAGAGGATTTTTTCTTAGATTCTCGGACTAGTTTGTTTGCCTTTCTTGCTATTCTGTAATACCCCTTATCCACACCACCAAATGGGATGTGTAATGCTAGTGACGATAAATTTGTTTAGATAAAATAATATTTTACAGGTGTCGCGAGGTTGTGCTGTTATACATGTTCTTTTTCCTTAGAGTTTGAGCAAATGTTTAGCCTTGGGAAGACTTGCAGTAGTATTGCTAGGTTAGTTATGCAAGGTTCTTGGTAGAGGGAGCTATTTGTGTAGCAGGAAAGTTTGCTTTCTCACCCGGTCTCTGATTGGAGTCAGTTTTTGAGGCAACACTAAGAATTAATCCAAAATTTTCCCCGAAAATTTAAACTTCTGAGGACATTCAAACAAATTTGGATAACTTAATGCTCTTCTTGATTCTGTCCAGAAGTAGAAATGCCAAAATACCACAGGAAATCTTGTGAAAAAAGAAAATTGCAAAGAAACAATAATTGATTTAGTTTGGATGAAAATATTAAGCAATAAACATTTTGGGTGGTCATTCAAATTGATCCTCAAAACTGTGTTGGTCAACATTATTGACTGCAGCCATACTTTTAAATGTGTGGGTGTGGGTTAATTATAAGCAGGCCCACACTACTTTGATTAGCAGCAAGTTTATGTAGTGTGGAGGAACTTATAAAGTTCATTCTGGATCTAGAGATATTATCAATTCTAGTGATATTACCCATTTTCACTGTATGGAATATTTCTGAAACTTGTAATATCTTTAAAACTGGAATGAGCTTTTTTAAGTGCATACACCATAAGGAAGATAACTTTAAAAATATTATTTTCTGTTTTTAAAAAAACTGGATCTTGAGATTGTGATATTGTTTCTGATCACGCAATTTTCAATAGTGCTTTGGAGTTGCTTTACCATGTCAGGAGATAAACAAAGCCAAGGAACAGTGATAACCATATAATCCAAGTGTGATTGTTGGCATGCAAGTTTATTATTTAAAGCACAATTCCCCCTCTTCTTCTCTGCTTCCCTATAGTAAATTGTACCATGCTATGTTTTCATTATTGTGCATCTGTTCTGTTCTATTCTATTCTTTTCTATTCTGGTTCCTACACTGCCCCTGAGATCATAGTATGCCCATTCAAGGACAATAAACTCCAGTTAGAACAAAGATCTGCACATTTAAAGACTGCCCAGAGGATTAGCATTTTCCATGAAAGAAAAAGAAATGGATATAAATTCACCCCGCTGTTTCAATTGGATACAATCTTTACTTTCTGTTTTAAACTGTTGTATAGCATTGCTTACTGTTTTCTACCCAAAGGTAATTGAACTACGTTATATGTGTTATATGAACAACGAACTGTGTTAAAAGAACATTATTAAGGTTGAAAAACCAAGCACTCAAAAATTAGAATATACCAGAATTAAGGTTGTTTTGTTTTCTCCTCATTTTTCAATTTGTTGCCCCTGGCCTTATCTAAGGTGAACTATTTAAACCCTGTATGACGGGTTGGATCATAGAAACCCCCTTGGGAGCTGCCACCTGATGTGCCAAGACTACTTCTGCTCCTGCTTTCCCTGCCAGCTCGGGACCCCAGCACCCTGTCTTGCTGAGCCAGACATGCCCGTCTGCTCCAGCACAGACCCAGGGTCTGAATTACTTGCCCCAAAGCTGCAGACTTAACTGAAAGCAGCTTATCATAGAATCATAGAATATCAGGGTTGGAAGGGACCTCAGGAGGTCATCTAGTCCAACCCCCTGCTCAAAGCAGGACCAACACCAACTAAATCAACCCAGCCAGGGCTTTGTCAAGCCTGACCTTAAAAACCTCTAAGATTCCACCACCTCCCTAGGTAACCCATTCCAGTGATTCACCAACATCCTAGTGAAAACGTTTTTCCTAATAACCAACCTAAACCTCCCCCACTGCAACTTGACACCATTACTCCTTGTTCTGTCATCTGGTACCACTGAGAACAGTCTAGATTCATCCTCTTTGGAACCCCCTTTCAGGTAGTTGAAAACAGCTATCAAATCCCCCCTCATTCTTCTCTTCTGCAGACTAAACAATCCCAGTTCCCTCAGTCTCTCCCCATAAGTCATGTGCTCCAGCCCCCTAATCATTTTTGTTGCCCTCCGATGGACTCTTTCCAATTTTTCCACATCCTTCTTGTAGTGTGGGGCCCAAAACTGGACACAGCACTCCAGATGAGGCCTCACCAATGTCGAATAGAGGGGAATGATCACGTCCCTCGATCTGCTGGCAATGCCCCTACTTATACACCCCAAAACGCCATTAGCCTTTTTCCAGTCATCCGAGACCTCCCCCGATCGCCATGAGTTTTCAAAAATAATGGCCAATGGCTCTACAATCTCATCCGCCAACTCCTTTAGCACCCTCGGATGCAGCGCATCCGGCCCCATGGACTTGTGCACGTCCAGTTTTTCTAAATAGACCCGAACCACTTCTTTCTCCACAGAGGGCTGGTCACCTTCTCCCCATACTGTGCTGCCCAGTGCAGCAGTCTGGGAGCTGACCTTGTTCGTGAAGACAGAGGCAAAAAAATCATTGAGTACATTAGCTTTTTCCACATCCTCGGTCACTAGGTTGCCTCCCTCATTCAACACCCAATGGGGTCTAAACACAAATAAATCCATTTTACCCTGTATAAAATTTATACAGGGTAAACTCATAAATTGTTCGCCCTCTGTAACACTGATAGAGAGATATACACAGCTGTTTGCCTCCCCCAGGTATTAATACATACTCTGGGTTAATTAATAGGTAATAAGTGATTTTATTAAATACAGAAAGTAGGATTTAAGTGGTTCCAAGTAGTAACAGACAGAACAAAGTGAATTACCAAGCAAAATAAAATAAAACACGCAAGTCTATGTCTAATACAGTAAGAAATTGAATACAGATAAGATCTCACCCTCAGAGATGTTTCAATGAATTTCTTTCACAGACTGGATGCCTTCCTAGTCTGGGCACAATCCTTTCCCCTGGTACAGCCTTTGTTCCAGCTCAGGTGGTAGCTAGGGGATTCCTCATGACGGCTCTCAGTTTGTTCTGTTCCACCCATTTATATATCTTTTGCATAAGGTGGGAAGCCTTTGTCCCTCTCTGGGTTCCCACCCCCTCCTTCTCAATGGAAAGACACCAGGTTAAAGATGAATTCCAGTTCAGGTGACATGATCTCATGTCACTGTAAGACTTCATTACCCACTTGCCAGCACACATGTATATAGGAAGACTTACAGGTAAAACAGAGCCATCTGCAGTCAATTGTCTTGGTTAATGGGAGTCATCAAGATTCCAAACCACCATTAATGGCCCACACTTTGCATAATTACAATAGGCCCTCAGAGTTATATTTCATATTTCTAGGTTCAGATACAAGAGCGGTACATTTATACAAATAGGATGATCACACTCAGTAGATTATAAGCTTTGTTATGATACCTTACAAGAGACCTTTTGCATGAAGCATATTCCAGTTACATTAGCATATTTTCATAAAATCATATAGAGTGCAACATCACACCCTGCTCTGAGGGGAAAAAAATCATTTCCTCGTGGGCTTTCCTATGGTGTTCACCACAGAATTAGTGACCCACTGTAAAAAGTTTGGTTTAAGTGACTTGCCCAGCATCACATGGAACTTTGCCACAGGCCAGGATAGAATCCAGTTCTCTAGAGCAGCACTCAACTTCCTTAACCATGAAACATTTGTCTTTCTGAAATCCCTTGTCTCATTCACTAAGTGAAGCAAAAGTCCTACAGATAATAGTCTCCTTCACTACACAACCCTAATCCAAGTCTCCTTCACTTCCACAAACCCAGGGGTCCTGTGAGAAAAATGTTTCTTTTTCCAGTCAGTCTCAGTCTTGTCTACCCCTACTCCCAAGTCCCACTCTTCGCCCCACTCCTAGTTTCTTTGTCCCAGTCTATTCCCTCCACCCCCCATCCAACTCATTTCTTGTTCCCTCTGCATTCAAGTGAGGTTGCTTCCTATTTATGTTGCTTGAGCACCAGAAGGGGAAGCATTAAGAGCATAGGAGAGAGAGTTTCTCTTCTCTCAGTTCTGGTGCCCTCTACCTGCAGCAATTGCAACGAAAGCCCTGCTTAACCCCCACAGTATTGGGATGGAGCATAGTCAGTGAAGACAGATTCTTCATAGAATTTAGCTTCCAAACTCTACTGAGCATGTGCAAACTGGAATTTATCAAAGCTTTTAACTCAGCCAACTTGCGGTTGTATGAAGATGTATTTCCTTATGTTTTTTTTAAACCTGCTGCCTATTACTTTCATTGGTTCTTGTGTTATATGAATGAGTAAATAACACCACCTTATTCATCTTCTCCACACCATTCATGATTTTATAGACCTCTATCATAACCCCCCCTTAGTCATCTCTTTTTTAAACTGAACAGTCCCAGTCTTTTTAAACTCTCCTCATATGGAAGCTGGTCCATACTTCTAGTCATTTTTGTTGCCCTTCTCTGAACTTTTTCCAATTCTAATGTAGTTGCAGCAGCCTTCAGCCATGGACACACAGACTGCTGTATATCCTTTATTTATCTTATAGGACCTGATTAAAGCGTGTAGAGCATTTTGAGAACCTTGGCTGAAGGGAGCTATGGAAATAGATAGTATTACTACTTTTATTATTATAGCAATTATTACAAATGGGTTTCCATTGAGAGCATTAATTCTAGAGAAAGATCCAAGAGAATTATCGTGACTTTCTCATATGAGCTGAAATCTTAACTGCCTCTTTTATGGTATTCTTGTCATTCAAATATGAACCCATTTTACAGAGGCCAAGGTATTCCACTGCTAATGTCATTGTCAGCAGACACTGTGGAATAAAAGTACACACAGCTGTGTTAGTGAGGGTGATGTCAAAGGTGGTCACTCTGCTAGCTTCAACAACACCCCTCTCATTTGCAAAGCTATTTAACCTTTCATCACAGTCAGAATCAGTTGGTGCTTTCAGTGGCAGTGTTGGATGGCAGGATGTTAGATGTCATAACAGGACTGATGTGCTTACGGAAGCAGAGAATCTGCCTCTGCTTAAACTATTTTTTTGTAATATTAGTTACAGATGGTATGAAAAAAATCACATTTCCAAACAAAACAAAAAATACACACACTACACACATGGCTGACCCTTCCTTTAATGTTGTGAGGCCCATTTCAGGGTTCTTGCTGATTGTTGGTGCATCGGCTAATTTACTAAATTTTCACCAACCTCTAAACTCATGCTATTCTGATAGCAGTAGGTAATATGTTGATTTTTCTTAAACTGTAGGTGATGATTAACTAAGTTACAAGTTATGCCAGTTTTTTCAACATGCATTGCTCTTGAGCTGCAAATGAGGACCATACATATGGGAAGATCTGCATATTCATTTGATGCTACACTCACTCTGCCTGGATCCCAAATAAAGTGATCAAGATGTCAAAGTCAGGAGTATTCCCAAACTACCTGAACTATGCATATCAGGCAGAGTGGGACATTCTGAGTAAATTGAACTAGAAGGACAGGAACCACAAACATCACTTCTCATCCACCACCTCAACCCCATCCTAAGTGATGAAAAGAAAGGAAATGGTTCTGAAATGAAGATCCAGTTTGCTTTGAATGGACATTAAAGATGGGATGGATCTTTCCATAGGAATACAGCATTACTCTGATGTCTTTGGCCAAAATTAACAAACATGAGGTCCATCAAATTTGGGATCCAAACTCCATATTTGTCTCTCTTTCATTGTTGCCTACAAGTGTTTGTCACTTGATTCTTCTTGGGATTTCACAGTGAACCACTTTTTCAACATGTAACATTAATTACCATTAAAGATAATGCAAAATTAAATAGCCCCCACAGCCATAATACAGCTCCTGTACCAGATATGCAAATATGTTGTACCTGTTACAATCACCATGTATGAATATACTTAAACGATACCAAAATGCAAAGTATGGCAAGAAGGCACAGATGCTTTAAGGCACAGTGTAGGTATTTCAGAAGATAGATTCCTCATTCTGGTATCTGGAGCCTACAAATTACAAAAAAGTGTCATAGGTAGGGTATTTGTTGTAGTGCTACTGCACCTCAACAGGAAGGTGGGGATACCCAGAATTGATAAAAGCAATAACAAATACAGGATTTTTTCCCCAAGTTTCTTCATGAAATAGTACTTAAAGACATCAAACATTTGTAATGACATGGATTTGAATACTGTTTATGAATTCCACTGTTGCCTTTTGTTTACTTATGAAGAAGATGACTTTGAGAATATGACCAGGTGACCTGGAAGCCTGATTCAGAATACAACACCATTCTTACCCCTGCTGACCTAGTTTACTTTGTGTTGGTTTTTTATTTGTGAGTCATTTGTGTCACAAAAATATGGCTATTTTTGAAGTCTAGTATAACTCTAACCATGAACTGAGGTGGGAACAGATTATATAAAATGGGTGGGGGAATAGATTCACTTCTTGTTATGCTTTATTCTTCATACTGCACATGGGGAAAAGGAGACTGGTACAAAATGGATTTTATATATTTGAGAATACGAAAGGAAGAAAATTGCAATATTGCTTTCATACAGGCTTCATAATACAAATCAATCCATCTTTCAAGTGTAGTGCATAAAAGACTGGGGAATAGGGATTTAAACTTTTTTAAAAGACTTCTAAGGACAGCAGATGGAAGTTTTTTTAAAGCTTCAGCTAAAGTTGTTTAGACATATTGGGTCCAATCCATAGTTACCTTGCAACTTGTGTAGCTACTCACATCAGTGCAAAATGACTGCAAAGTAGATATAAAATGCTGCTAAATCAGAATGGTAGTATTTTACACATCCTTTGTGCACATTTTGCATTTGCATAGTTGATGAAATAAGGGGCCTGATTCTCTTATATACTAAGGCCACTTTACACTGCTCTGTCAATTTAAAGTCACCTTAAAATGGGCATACGTTTCATTTACATGAACTTCATGCACCAATCATGACAGTGTACTTTATTTCTAGTGAAAAAGTTTGTGCATGCCAAATGGTATGGTTGGGCTTTTTCAGAGAAACCAACTTGAATGTGCTATTTCTTCTCTGGTTCACCCAGGATTCTTCTGAATCCCCACAGAAGAATAAACCAAAATGAAAAAAAGTTAAGTGCATCCATGGTAAAACATTTTTAAGTAGAAAAATGCTGCTGATTGGTTACAGTAGCTTGCCATTCAGTCAAACCCGATGCTAGTCTTTTCCATCCAAGGTAGACCCTTCCACCCATAAAATTATGTTCCTCCAAATGGGTTACAGAACCAAACCACATAATGCAGGTGACCAATCACAAAGTTTGAATTTAAGTTACAAATAGTGAATTCATGCAACAAACTGCTCATCAATAAAATACCGTCCAAAGTTCTCAGTAATCATCTTGGGAATCATTTTCAATAATGAAAATAATGAGAAAATTGCAATATGCTTTAGGACAATTTTTGAACAGAAAAAAGTCAGAATTCATCAAATAAATGCATTGATAATTATGTACATAGCTCTGTTTGTTACCAATATCAAGATTTAAGGACATAAAGTGTCAAAACCACATGCAGCTGAAAGATATAATACTGGGCAAGCATCAACTAAATTTGACCACATGTTCCAAGTCTGTGTTGTACTTGTAATCTATCTTAACTGTTTCTGTGAGGGTTCCAGTGCCAACAGAAGACAGTAAAAAGCTCCTAAAGACTTCAATGCTGTTTTAGTCAGTGATCACACTTTTCTATATATATCTGTACCTGCACCCTAATCAAGATGATAACTGGTGTCCTAGGCACATAAGGGACCACTGTCATTATCTAGTCTTGTCTCCTGTATAACAAAGGTCACAGAACATCCCTGAAATAATTCCTGTTTGAATTGTAGCATGTATTTTAGAGAAATAGCCAATCTTGATTTAAAAATTATCAATGATGGAGAATCCACCGCAAGCCTTTGTAAATGGTTTGAATAGTTAATTATCCTCACTGTTAAAAATGTATGCCTCATTTCCAGTCTGAATATGTCTAGTCTCAACTTCCAACCAACTTTTCGTATACCGTTGTCTGCTAGATCAAAGAGCCCATTACCAAATAATTGTTCCCCATGTAGGTACTTATATACTGTGATCAAGAAATGACTTAACTTTTCCTTTAAGGCTAAATAGATTTTGCTCCTTGAGCGTATGACTATAAGGTATGTTTTCCAATCATTTAATCATTCTCAAGTCTCTTCTCTGAACCCTCTCCAATCTCCCAACATTCTTTTAGAATTGTGGACACCAAAACAGGATGCAGTATTCTAGTAGTGGCCATACCTATATCAAATAGAGAGGAAATATAATCTTCCTATTCTTGCTTGAGCTCCCCCTGTTTATGCATCCAAGATCACATTAGCCCTTTTGGACAGCATCACACTGGGAGCTCATGTTCAGCTAATTATCCACCATAATCCCCAAATTCTTTTCAGAGTCATTGTTTCCCAAATAGAGTCACCCCACCTGTAAGTATGACCTACATTCTTTGTTCCTAGATTATGAGATTACATTTAGCCATATTAAAATATATATTGTTTGCTTGTGCCCAGTTTGCCAAATAATCCAAATCGCTTTGTATCAGTGCCCTGTCCTCTTCAGTATTTACTACTCTCCAATTTTTGTGTAATCTGCAAACCTTATCAGTGATGGATTTATGTTTTCTCTCTTGTTGTTCATCTCGCCAAGTAAGTGTTCTTGTCAAGTACATCTTCCAAGACACCAACCTTCTTTATGTCCTCCTTCTGCATCTCAAATCACCTTTTTCTAGGTCATCCTCATGTTCTTTGTCCCATGACTACTAGCTCTTGTGCTCTCTGACCAACATTTCCCACGTCATGCCATAACAGACAATTCTCCCATCTCAGTTGATACTCACTCAGCTTTTCTATAATGATGGTTGTCTGCATAATGGCTCATAACATTTCACTTCATAGCCTATCAGCTCTCATCTTACCCAATGTCCACTTGAGCATCCTAATGTGAAGTAGATGTTATTCTCTCTTCCTGATTGGTCAGCATTCTGATGCATACATCATGGCTGCCTAATCAAGATCCTATATATTTTGATCTTTAATTTACTTGGCATATTCTTATCACGGAGAATTCACACCAACTCCCTTCATTTACTCCCTTCTTTCCCCATGTGCTGCTTGAGGTAAATTTCACTTCCCCAATCCACTTTTCTCACATAAAAACTGATTAGTCTGGCTTTACTTATTATGGGTTGGAGGTTGTGATGGTGTGTGTGGGGGGGACCCAATGCAGGGTGAGTTCACCCCGTCCTTTGAGCTTCCCTCTGTCTCTAGGGATCTAAGGGCTAAAGCCTGATCTTCCAGGCTGTAAGGCCTAGTAGCCAAAGTCTATGTAATCCCCCTGATCCACAGGGCAGTAGGGCCTTGTGGCTCAAGTAAATGGTGTAGCCCTTCTCTGCAGGGCAGCAAGGCCTAATGGCCAGAGTCCATAGAATTACCCTGGTTCAGAGGGCAGCAAGGCCTGGTGGCCAGTATCAGTAGAGCTACCACAGTGCCATGAGAATGCCAGTTCTCACTTTCAGATGACATTGTAAACAAGGCTCGCAGGGCAGTGAGACCTAGTGGCCAGACAAGGTGAAAAAGAAGCAACAGCACATTGGCAAGTCATATGGCTGCAGGTGCATGTCTGGGATATTAAAGTCCCATGGCCCCTTCACTGACCTTTCTCAGGTCCTTACAAAGCCAATGGGGAAACCCCTTTTACTACATACTCGGTGTGCCCATAGCTTCCATTGCAGCTTAAACAGGGATTCAAGCCATGTGGAAGGCACTGTGACAGCTGTCTGCCCCACAAGCCATTGCCACCCAAAGAAAATAATGATAGGAGTTTGAGATTTCAGGAATCCAAAAGGGCAGTGGTTTGTCTTCCAGAAAAACGAGACAGCATAAAGTGATTATATTCTACATATAGTAGGTTAATTCAGAAAGAAGGGGAGGAATTGCTATTGGTTTTGAAAGAGTCTATAAAAGACATGAGCTGATCTCAGATTTGGAAACAAAACTGAGCCTGGAGCCTAATGAAAAGGAGATTAAAACAATGACATTTTTGACTGCATAGTTTGGGGCAGTGCAGTGTAAATGTGGTACTGTCTGGTTATTTACACAAAGCACATGCTGTAAAATCTGTGTACAATAGAATGAAGTGGAAGTATAGCACCAATGTGGCAGAGAAGCAGATTGGCTGCATCTAAAAAGAAAAAGAGCTGTCAGACAAGTATTTCCTTTGTTCCCCAAACTGACAAGTATAGTGATTCTTTTAATGGTGTGTGCATGAGTGAGATACCTTTCAAGAAAAAAACAACAAAAGAAAACAGCACCCCACTGCACATACCACGTAAAAACATATATGAATAGAAAATGTGCAGAACCCTTTGAGCTCATTCAAGGAGTTAACCAGCTAGCATTAAGTTTTATATAAACGGGATAAATTCAGCCATGCAGGAGAGTGGAATCTATAGAAGCGAGAAAAAGTATGTCTAAAAGAAGAAATTACATCTCCAGACTGGATTGAGAAGAAGGGACAGCCAAAAAAGAAGTGAAAGCTAAACATGCAAATTAAAACTGTCATGGGAAATGCAAGTCCTAGAGCATTGAACACGATAGATTATGAAATACTTATTCAAATAAAGGAAGCTTGTAAATGGGCTACTGATCATCACAAAAGTGCAAAAAGAGTAAATATTCAGCACAGTGCAAAAGGATTTAGCCACACAATTAAAGAAAGGCCAGTCCTCCAGAAGTGCAGTGGTATGGCATTGGCATCTCTTTCAGTTACAGTTACTTCTATACAGTGACCCTTAGATCCATTGTAAAATGTGGATTCATCTTATAGAGTTGGTGTAAATGACTCCTGCATTCAGTGTATAGTAGGAGCTGGTGCCTACTCGAAATCGTATTTCTATAGCAGGGAACACAGCTGACCTTCAGCAAACAATTAAAAAATTTACTTACTGTGAGGCAGCTGTAGAACAGGCAAAACATTGTAGACAATCTTATTAGGTCTTAACATTTCCCAAATCTCATCCCGCAAAATGACAGGTTTATTTTGGTATAAGTGATAGAGCATTTGAATTAGAGGTTAAACAATGGTATAGTTAATAAAAGAGCAACTCAGATCCTTTAAACACAGCTGCAATGTTCTTAGAGGACTTACCCCTCCAGCACGCTTTATTTTGTACAACCAACTGACACATCACTATTACCTTTATCCCCAGGAAATTAGCAAACTAAAAAGGTCTTGGTGTTAGCAAAATTCAGGCAACAAGAGTATGAACCATAGCAGAACAGTCAGCTCTAATGCATTGGTGTGGTGGCACTACTAAAAAATTGGAAACAAGAGAGTTGTGGCTATTAAAGAGCTGTTGCAGTGAAGGAGCACCAGTATTCACCACCTAACAGCAGGAGGTGGGAAGTAAGGGAAGGCTGATATGAATGGGGAAACTTGAGCACAGTCTGAGCTATTGGGTATCTGCCATATTGTATTCAAAGAGGGGAAGTCTCAACTGCAGTCGCTCCACTGGAATGCTGGATCTGTTCCTCAGTACATGTCAGCTCAAAGTGGGATGATAGGGAAGTATATGGGACCAACTCTTTGTTCTTTGTTTTATACCATATCTAGCACAATGGTGTTGTGGTCCATGATTGGGGCTTCTAGGAGTAGCTGCAATGCAAACATATTAATATAGAGATATCTGTATTTATCTATCAGCATATCTTTTTTGTTTCTTTTAACGATTTCTTTTAATTTTGAGACTGAGTCAGATTTCCAGTTGGTCTCATGTCTAAGAATAAATAGAAAATGTTTAATATTTAATAAAACAGATGTCTTGCTATTACAGTCAGACAATACAGCTACTTGAAATTTGATGTATTTCTAGTAGACGTTTTCCTCAGAAAAATTTCTGTAAATTATTTTGGTTGAAATAAATCTGTTGCTAAGAAGTCTACGGACTGTGCAATTTTTACCATTGAAACTAATATATATTTCCTGAGTGTCTGACTTTTGGAATCCCTTGTGAAATCCAAAATGTCCTGTTTGTTGGATCTACATGTAAAATCTTGTTTCTGTGTGAGGTTTGCAAAAAGAATATTTCTGTGTGCTAATTTGCCCCATGTGGGAGAGTGAGTTCTGATTCTTCCAAAGATCTTTTCTCTAATTCAAACCACAGAAGCATTTTAGCAAATAAAATATGTAATTAAAGGCATTCCTGTTTTAAGTCATCTAAATATAAAACATCGGTATCTATTTAGTCAACCCTTTCTTTAGTCCAAATTTGCTGGGGCATAGAAGGTGCCCACACAATTTTCTACTGAAAATGACAAATGTGCAAATATATTATAAAATCTCAAAATTCAACCTTAGATGTTAGATATAGGGGAGTTCATCATCCTGACAGTTCAGGATTGTTCTTTTAGCATATTCCATAGTATCTCATCCAGCCTAATATAAAGGACTGGATCCTGCAAACTCTCATCCGGATCAGTAGCCATCCTGAAGTCAATGGGACTGTTTATGAAGTAAGAATCGCTCAGTGAAACGTTTGCCATACTGAACCCTGAAAGAAAAAGTATAAAGTGTAGGTCAAAATCTGGTTTTAAATCTAGCATAATCCAATTAATTTTGGATGGGTTACTTAAAATTTACACAACGGAAATTGATGTCAGCATTTGGTTCTATGTGTCCAATCCTGCAAGTTGCTGAGTGCCTGTTGACAAGTGCTTAGTGCCTAAAACTCTCAATTAAATTGAAAGAGGCTCACTCAGGAGGGATTCAGTATCATCTGTGATCAGGACCTGTGTATCTAAGAAGGCAGCCAAAGCATATTTCCTTGAAATGACATTTGATGTTTTGTTTTTTTCACTCCTATCACTCTTTTAATTCTCATAAAGAATTTTTCCCTTAAACTACTCAGTGTCGGGCTTAATACACAGCCTTTTTCAGTATTAATAATCCTAAACAGCGTTTAATGACATAGACATTAGCATCTTGTTGAAAGAATGTGGACAATGTGGCCTGGCTAACCTTAAACTCCAGCAAAGAAAATGAATTCAGAGATGGAACATAATGAACATAATGAACCAAGGTCATTCAGGCTAAGTTTACATTAGAGCTAGGTGTGTGATTCTCAGCTCATGTACACATACTCTTACTAGCTCTGATCCAACTAGCATGAGTGTAAATAGTAGTGTAGCATAGTTTCCGATGCGGAAACTACAGAACTCAAACCACCAAAAAAGAAAATCAAACTTCTGCTGGTGGCATCTGACTCAGATAATGAAAATGAGCATATGTCAGTCCGCTTTGGATTGTTATCGAGCAGAAGCTGTCATCAGCATGGACGCATGTCCCCTGGAATGGTGGTTGAAGCATGAAGGGACATATGAATCTTTAGCACATCTGGCACATAAATATTTTGCAACGCCAGCTACCACAGTGCCATGAGAATACCAGTTCTCACTTTCAGATGACATTGTAAACAAGAAGCAGGAAGCATTATCTCCCGCAAATGTAAACAAACTTGTTTCTCTGATGATTGACTGAACAAGAAGTAGGACTGAGTGGACTTGCAGGCTCTAAAATTTTATATTGTTTTATTTTCGAATGCAGTTTTTGGTACATAATTCTGCAGTTGTAAATTCAACTTTCATGATAAAGAGATTGCACTACGGTACTTGTATTAGGTAGATTGAAAAATACTATTTCTTTTGGGTTTTTTTACAGTGCAAATACTTGTAATCAAAAATAAATATAAAGTGAGCACTGTACAGTTTTTATTCTGTGTTGTAATGGAAATCAATATATTTGAAAATATAGAAAACATCCAAAAATAATTAAATACATGGTATTCTATTATTATTTAAGATTAATTAATTAATTGTGATTAATTTAGCTATTTAGCTATTACTTTAGCTATATAGCGCTACACAGGCGGTTAGGGAACCCACCTGGGGACCTGCCCCTTCCCTGGCTCCCACCTAGCCCGGCCACCAACCTGCCATGGGAGGGGTGCCATCCCTCCTCCCACCCCCCCAGCCCCAACTCACCCTGTGGCCTGGACCTGCCACAGCCGGAGAGGCCCGGACCCAGCTGCAGCCAGATTGGGCCGAGGCGCAGCACCAGACGCGGCCAGGGCGGTACGGCCGGAGCGGCATGGACCCAGCCACAGCCGGGATCAGGTCCAGGCGCAGCCCGGGCGGCTCTCCCCGACCCTGACCAGCTGGGGCTTGGGGGAGGATGACTATCCTGCAGCCCTAGCCCCAGAGCTACTGCAGTGGGGACAGGCACCTCTCCCCCCAGCCCAGGTGCTGCTGTGTAGAGAGAGCACTGGGAGGGGGGCGCCATAGCTCCAGAGCACCCTCAACCCCTCATCCTTGGCCCCACCCCAAAGCCCGCACTCCCAGCCGGAGCCCTCACCCCCTTCACCCAACCCTCTGTCCCAGCCCTAATCCCTTCAGCCCCAGGCCCACCACATAATTCCTCGACCCCACCCCCCACCAAATGACTTTTTTTTTATGTGCACCATTATGAAGGTGATGTGTCACACATCACCTCCATATTGGTGCACAAAACAAAATTCATTCCGCACATGGGTGGGAAAAATTAGAGGGAACACTGATTGTGATTAATTTTTTTAATCACGTGATTAAACTTGATTATATATTTTTAATTGCTTGACAGCCCTCGTTTAAACCAAATACAAAGAGTGCCAGATATAAAGCGCAGACATACCAGTAAGTATGTTTTCCCATACAAGTTGTACATTTCCTCTTTTCTCTTTGTTCTAGTTTTCAGTTTTGCAATGCTCACAGGAGAGTCACAGCGACCAGAAGAAATGTGAACACATGCAGAAAAATCTAAGGCAATATCTGGTTTGTCACATTAACTCTTTTCAAAAGAATCACAAAATTTAAAAGAACCAGAGAAAAAAATTAAAAGGGGTACCTGGCAGTGATTAAAAAAGTTATATTAAATAGCTAAGTAGTCATCCTGATGCACATAACCTGTTCAGCAAAAAGAATGAGGAGTACTTGTGGCACCTTAGAGACTAACAAATTTAAGGTGCCACAAGTACTCCTCGTTCTTTTTGCTGATATGGACTAACACGGCTACCACTCTGAAACCTATAACCTCTTCACTCCTTGACTAAGAATGCCAGAACCAAAATGTAGCACAACTTCCCCAAGGGATGATCTGTCCCTCTGTGTAATCAGTGTAGGTTCTTATGTCCATCATCATAGTATCTAAAGCAGGGGTTCTCAGACTTTTGTACTGGTGACCCCTTTCACACAGCAAGCCTCTGAGTGCGACCCCCCCCTTATACATTAACAACACTTTTTAATATATTTAACAGCATTATAAATGCTGGAGGCAAAGTAGGGTTTGGGGTGCTCGCAACCTCCCATGTAATAACCTCACAACCCCCTGAGGGGTCCTGACCCCCAGTTTGAGAACCCCTGATCTAAAGCCAACATAAAGGTGGCTTGGAACTTTATCGACCAACTGGCCAAACCCTCACACGGAGGAGCAACAGATATCCATATATTCTGTAGCCTGTGGTAAGGATCCCATTGCCCCTGATCCTTGTAGAGATAACTCTGGACAAAGCCCACTTATATGGGTTTTGTGCAGGGGGGAATCAGGATTTCTCAGAGAGAGAAAATGCACCACATTGTTTTTTTCACTAAAGTTTCCATACAGCTTTTCTTAAAGCAAGCAGGATATTCAGAAACAAACAACTCTACATTTACCAGTACTGTTATACCTGTGTAGTTCCATTGTCCTCACTAGAGTTACTCCTCAATTACACTGGTCTAAATGAAAGAAAAATCAAGCCCCTTATTTATTTTGTTTCTATCAAGGAAATATGTTGGGCTTGGTTCTTATCACACCTACATTGCAACAACTACAGCATCCAAGTGAATACTACTATTTGTGTAAGTAAGTGTTCAGGGAAATGAGTGAGGTCTGAACAATCTATCCCTAAATGATTACACAAGAATGGACAATGAATATCACACACATGTATATTTCTAAACATTTACAGGAATAAGAGGTATTTAAATTCTCTTTAGAGTTATACAAGTGAACTTTTATGTAAGAATCATTTGCACTCATTTAAGAATCTTAAATTAACTCATGTCGTGCTTAACTCATTCTTCAACATATAAAATAATCATCTGCCATGATTAGGAAGACATTATTCCCAGAAACATTATTGAGAAAATATGTATTGTTTGGGTTTTATACTTTCTTCTGAAGCATCTGATGGAGACCACTGTTGGACACAAAAGACTGGCCTATATGGACAAATGACCTGATCCAGTATGGCAATTCTGATATTTTAACCATGTGAAACATCAGTATATAGCCCTCTATGAAAGATTCATTATTATAAACATGTGGCACTATGGGGTCAGATCCTCTGGAGTAGTCGAACATTTTGCCCTTCAGTGATGGTATAATCTGGCCACAAAACTATCTTCAAATGGCTGGGGAAGTATCTGGAGAAATAGAGTGGATTTGGGTGTTTTGTGCAACTCACCCTCCATGGTGCTGTTATGGCCAGCCCACCATTGTGCTATGTTGACCTATGTTTTTGACTCTTAGTGGCTATTGCAATCTGGCATAAATTAGAACATCTCTAGGGCTGTTTTAATGTGGTGCAGAGGAGACTAGGACGATCAGGGATGTGTACAGGAGAGTTGCAAAACACCCCCTGATTTGTACTCTGTGCAATTTGGCCATTCTGGAAGATCTGACCCATTACATTTAAAATTGTAAATTTTAAAAAGTCTGCAATTTGCAATGGCGTTTTTTCCCTTGCAAAATGAATTACACCTGAAATCAGGTTGTTAGAAGTGCCAGTACCAAGATTCATACCTGCAATTCAATTACAAGTTGTAAAAATGTGGTGCAAATTTTGCTGGTATAGATTACATCTGCAAATGACTGCCCTGCACCTTTATGCAGGGATGGGTGGTGTCTGGTTGGCTGGCCGAGTGACGGGAACAGAGATTAATGCCTGGTGGTGGTGTGGGGAGATGAAAACTGCTGCAAAAAGGGGTCAGTGTGGTCGCTGACACATCCCCTGGGAGGGCAGGATTTAAAAGGGGAAACTTGGTGCCTAAAGCCTTCCTTTTTACAGGTATACATCCATCAGAGTAGGCATGATTTCAGATTACAGAGTGTTCATACCACAGCAGTAAGGAAAGTGTCCTAGGGGAAACCAGCATAGGGGTTAATTCAAGTGCCACCCACGTGCTGGCAAGGTCACCATTTCTAGTTCAGCTGGAGACGTTAAGGTTGCTCATTTGGAAATACCTTAATAAAGCATATGGGGGCACATTTTCATGGGTTTAGGAGTGTTTCCACAGCTTTGCAGGTCGTACAAGGTGTGATGGTTTGCCCAGATCTAGGACATTCCTCTCAGGTGACTGCAGGAGAGGAGGGAGACACCAAGGGCAGGGGTGAGTTAAATCAACAATAGAAAAAGGTTCCCAATTGCAGGGGTGTTTGGGTCTGCTTTGGGCAGAGGCTACAGGAGATGGTTGAGGTTGGGGGCGGCCAGCCCATCCCATACATTTGGTGCCATTTATTCAGAATCGGGGCAGCATTAATTTGTTGTAATCGCATTACAGATGTTGGACGACCGGCCATGCAGACGGTGGTGTGGATCTGCGGGCACAGTATTGTATTTTGGGTGCATAGGCACGCATCCAGGTTGCCCGAGAGTTTGCAGCTGAGCTTTGGTGGTGAAGCAGTACACAGTTGGCATGCAAGGAGGGGCATGTTATGGAATCAACTAATACCACTGCCGTATGCTATGCGGGCCTGTCAGCAGCCACCAGATATAATTGTGGTACATCTTGGGGGAAACAATTTGGGAATGCTTAAAGGGGTGGAACTAATGCTCAGAGCAAGGAGGGACTCAGGGCTGATCCTTGAACTTTTTCCAGGAGTTAACATTGTTTGGTCAGACATGCTTCAGCACAGGGTCTGGCGGCAAGCCATGAGCCCCCCCAGGGTGGACAAGGCAAGGAAGTATGTGAACAGGGAGGTGACCAAATTCCTTGGGACCATCGGAGGGTCAGTAATTTCACATCCTGACATAATATATGGGGCAGCAGAGTTGTTTTGGGGGATGGGGTTCATCTGTCCAACTTAGGTGCTGTCATGTTTTTAACTGATATAAAAGATGGCATTAGGAGATGTCTGGGTACCAACTGGATGAAGGGAGGAGGCAGTTAAGGAAATTTCTGACATCTCCTTGTCATGGATATCCAGTGCATGTACTCCATAGGAAAGGTATACAGTGACAGGATAAATGGCTTGGAAAAGGACTTAAAAAGAAGTGTTCATTAAAAGAATGAACGGGGGACAGTTGGGGACTCCTATGATTGGTACGGCAGGGAGCCAACCCCCCCATTCTTATAGCCCACCTTAACACTCCTACGGGGTGGGGGGATGGTAAGGTCCCAGCAATAGATTTGTTGGAGGGACCTGGATGGAAAAAGAGGAGGAGCTGGTAAAAGCACCCCGGATAATTACTGAATAAACATGGGGTTACCTGCACTGTACGCTGTTATCTGCTGAATAATCCCAAACATCTAATAATAAAGGTGCAGCGTGATTAAACCCATGTCAAATGTCTCCTGTCCTTCTTTTGGCATAGCCAGACAAAGACATGCTGTCTTTTTTAAACACAGCCATGAATGGCCAAATGTTAAGTAAATTGCCAGAACAATTTGGTTCTGAAATATTGGCCTAATTCGATGAAAGCTCCACATTTTCTTAGAAATAAACAGATAAGGAAATTATTTGCATACTGTATGGTGTTATTTTCACCTAAAGTTTAAAGTAATTAGTAATGAAAATGCAAGCAATGATGGATAAAGTTAGATTGCCTCACTTGAAAGAGATTTTCCTGCACCAACTCATCAGCATTTGATTGTTATGTTATTGCACTAAGATGAGTTAATAAAAAACATTAAAAACTTTTGCAAGTTTATGGTAATTGAATCTGGTAAAAGGAAACCTATTTAAAAAAATTAAGTGACTACTTCTACAAGCCATATAATGCATTTTATAAGTACTGGATCTGAATGACTAGACCAAGTGTACTTCTAAGGAAACCTCTGTTACCAATAGCAACATTTTGGATTTTTAAACAAGTATACCTACTCAGACTCTTCTTTTTCATGATGTTCTAAATATTTTTTTCCAGGTAGCTCTTTTAATAGCACAAAAGCTTAATGAGACTGCAAACTTTCCAGGAAACTTATCAGGTTTAGTATAAGCAGGCACACATTTCTGTAACTGATCATCTATTGTTCCAAAGCTTTAAAACACAATTAATAGCATTACCAGTGTGCCAGTAATTTAAGAAGCTGGAAGATCACCAGAGCCTTGAGGTGAACATCTTTTGTCTCTGGCAATAATAGTGACATTGTAAACATAAATCAGTAGGAGAAACCCAAAGACACCTGTTTACTTGTTTTGAAAGCTAGATTAATTTGAAGGATGAGGGCATAATAAATCAAACAAGGCATGGTAAGCAAGACCAGATTTCAAATGAAAGGAAGAAAGGGGCAAATTTTCAAAAATAGCCTCTCATATGACACTGCTAGTTTTTTACACACAGAACACAATATCTGACTGCACACACTGCATTTTCATTTGCAAGGCAGATAAAGGTCTTACTACTTTGCATGGGAAGGTTTAGCATGTGCACTCAGATCTGAAGTTTTTGCTCATGCAAAACAAGAGCATGAGCCATTGTGTGTGCAAACTCAGGGATGTATAATTTAAGAAAATGGCCTGGAATCATTTAAATATTCTGCCCAAAGAGCATGCTTACAATACTGAGAACAGGCTAAAGCTACTAACTGTCCAATATGACAAAACATGAGACTATTATACACAGTGCATACTTTGGTTAATATTAAAGTGTACTTGATGTATTTTAGTTCATTTGATGCTACATTTCTTACGATGTAAGCCATACTCGCTGTTTTATAGTGAAATTCACACTTGAAATTAATACTATGCACAATAAATTCAATACTACATGAAGTGATTCCTTTCCTTTGGGTATTTGAAATAAAATGATGGTTTAACCTGTAGATGGATAATATTCATATTCAATGTGTACATATAATTATTTAAATTGGGTGAAAGCCGCTCCAGTGCAGATAGCCAGTATAAGATCTGTGTAATGCTATTTTCTGAGCTTAAATGGGACTTAGACATAAGCTTTATTCTTTCTATATAGGGTTACATTTCACCCATTAAAACCAGTAGAGCAATGTTGTTTTACACTAGCTGGAGACCTGGCCCATTGTAACTTATATTGCAATTGTTATGTGCTAGATTAATGCATAGTATATTTCAACAATGAATAAAGAATTCTTTAAGGCAACAATCCTGAGGAGTGCTAAAATCATGAAAAGGGCTTATTTAACTTTATTTATGACAACAAATGGACATTTTGGTTTCTAAATTAAGCATAATGTATATTTCACCTACATAGCTCACTTTCTGTATGAAAAATTCTATAGATTGTTATTTGCTGTTTATATTTCATTGGCATTTTAACAATCACACTATAAATTAATCCCCCACACTCTATTATTACAGTTAAAGTATGTATAGTCACAAGAAAATGTCTGGCAACCATGCATATGTGGATACCTCTATACACAAATGTTTTGGCGTCAACCTTGTTGATAATGCATGTTTTTTAGCAAATGTTTCTTAAAATCTGAACACAGCTTTTCATAATTCAGATACTGGAATATAAAACAGCAGGTTGCTCACTATTGGCATGATGCAACTTGACTAGCATTAGACTCCATGATGAGTTTTACCAATATATCAACACAAAACATTTTAGGCATCTGCTGGGTCACCATCTCTTGTGAATTTGTCATGAATCTCTCAATATATGTATCTAGTCCTCATGACTGCATAAGAAAAGCTGGAAAACATGACCCAAAAGCAACCTAAAGTCTCAAAAATCAGAAGACCAATACAAAGAATGAAAAGTGTTTTCTTGTTATAAATCTCATGGGGTCTGAATCAATTTATGAAACATTTAGAGTTGGCAATACACACCTCTCTATCTGTCTGTGTTTTATATGTAATCCCTATATTTACTGATAAGTATCAATTTATGCACTCTTGTTTTGTGATTTATGTATTGGGGGGAATTCTATGCTGTGACCTTCCAAGGACACAGAATAGAATTTGCATCCCAAGAGAAAGGGAGCTAAAATGGCTTTAAGCCACCTTTGCTTCCGCTTGAACCTGGGCAGCTCTGGAATGGGACAAGTCCTTGCCCCTGGGGACCTAATTTATTCCAGAGGCCTCTCCAGCTCCAAAGCAGCCCAGATTCAAGAAAGAGCGTGTCTAAGTTATGTCAGCCCCCTGTGACTGCTGTATGGTCTACACTGCTGGCCACAATTTCCACAGCTCTGTGTGTGCAATCATTTTCAAAACTGGGCTAACCTTGCTTGAAATTTGGGCCAACAATCAGATTTGTGAACCTTAGTTAAACATTTAGCAAAGATGGACTGAATATCAAGTTTGTAATTAAATGCAAAAATGGGCAGGTTTTTCATGTTTTCCTGTTTTGCTGCCAGAGTTTCACACAACTCTCTTCTGATGTGTAATAATTAATCTAGTAGATAATGAGTTATGTGAATAGCACTAACAGCTAATGATTATTTCTTCAGACTGTCCTGTTAGATAAAATCTCAAGTTAAAATGTGTCCAGTTCTAAGGAAATCTAAAGCCTTGTCCTGCCTTTCTAGAAATGTTAACAAAGGAACCCAAAATGTTGAAAAAAGAGGAACAGAACATAGGCCTCCATTTTTTAAAAACATTGCTAAAGTTAGGCTTCTAAATTAATGGTTAGACATTTAAATAAATGGCCTGATTTTCCAACATGCTGAGCTCCCAAAGATTCCCTGCCACCTCTCCCCCTTTTTAGAACCTTATTTTAATGTGATTAGCATTATTTTGAGTGACATTAACAATGCATTGTAATAACAATAAAGACAAACACTGACTTCATTCCCCTCAACTTGATCTTTTAACTTTACAGTTCATGTGTGGGTTGTACTAAAGGGATGGTTAAAATATGAAACATGGGCCAAATGTAGCCCAGGAAGTTCACCACCATAGCCCACAGTCATTCTCATATTTAATAGTGAAATGAGACTCATATACTCAGTTCCACAGTGCAATACCCCCATTTAAGCTAATCATCAAGTTAGGATAAAGAACAAGAGCTTCATGCTGAGACCTGTAAATATATCTACCGATTAAAGATTAAACAATTGAAACCTACTCAATTTTATGAAAAATTGGATGCAGCCCTTGGGCAGCTCAGAAATGGTCAATGCCACTCCTTTTGGTGTAAACTGTGGCTTCTCATGTTGCAGTGGTATCCTCCATTGAACCAAAGTAGTAGTAAACCTGTTAATGATGTTACCAGTATTGTGCCAGTGGCAAGAGGATGGGATATTAAAGTAATGTGTAGGGCCTGACCTTACAATGAGCACTGTGTTGCAGAAATCCCTATGCCTGCATGGATCCACATTGAAGTCAATAGGGCTTCACATGAGTACAGAGGTGCACACTGAATTCGTGGCAGGATTCACGCATGGACTGGAAGATGATGTGATGTTGTCTCATTTATTTCCATTACACATGGATTGTTATTTTTCTTTTGCCATGAGACCTCAGTCTGTACCTAATTTTAATCATTATAAAATAATATATATACAGCTGATTTGTTAGCCTGATTTTACTCTGAAGTGCTCACTCTCTCTCTCTCTCTCTGCTCACACTTGCTCTCTCTTTTTATGCTACAAACAAAAAGTGTGAGAAAGGGAGTGTGAGCATTTTGGGGTAACATCAGGACAACTATAATGCTCCTCTCATTTGCAGTGATGAAGGCCTCAGTCAGACGCCTTATGCTTAACAATGGACAAAATAGTTTAGTGAGAATTCATTAGAACTTTCAAGATTAACTATATTTTTAACTAGCTTCTAACAAACCTAATGGGAAAAAATGATATTAGAAATCGGTGAATTAACCAAGCAATCACAATCCTATTAAAAGTAACATTATGTTTCCGAACTCTTATCTTATCAATAAGTCACTATTATAGCATGGTGTAGACCGGGGTAGGCAACCTATGGCACTCGTGCTGAAGGCAGCACACGAGCTAATTTGCAGTGGCACTCACACTGCCCGGGTCCTGGCCACCGGTCCGGGGGGCTCTGCATTTTAATTTAATTTTAAATGAAGCTTCTTAAACATTTTAAAAACCTTATTTACTTTACATACAACAATAGTTTAGTTATATATTATAGACTTCTAGAAAGAGACCTTCTAAAAAATTAAAATGTATTATTGGCACGCGAAACCTTAAATCAGAGTGAATAAATGGAGACTCGGCACTCCACTTCTGAAAGGTTGCCGACCCCTGGTGTAGACTAAGAGAGCAATGTGATTGTATCCTGCACACATATTGTTTACACAGTAACAGATTGGTTATCAGAATTTATTAAGCACATTACTTTTCCTCTTTAAAATTTTACTCCAGGAAAGGGTGAACACATTAGTCGGAGAAAATTTGATTCCTCTTCCTCCCATAATTATAGAATCATAGAAATGTAGGATTACAAGGGACCTTCATTTAGTTGAGGGGTGGGAAAACTATGGCCTGCGGGTGGAGTCGTTTTAAGCTGCCCACGAGCCGCACCAGCGGCTCGGCCCCGCTCCAGTGCTCTGGCCGGGGCGCTGGGTCGGGGGCCGGACCATGCGGCTCAGCCCCACTCGGGCCGGGGCGCTGGGTCAGGGGCCGCACTACGCAGCTCCTGGAACCTAGCATGGCCCCGATCTGGCTCCTAAGCGCTCCAATGGGAGCTGCGGGGGCAGCACCTGCAGATGAGGCAGCATGCAGAGCAGCCTGGCCACGCCTCCACGTAGGAGCCGGAGAAGGGATATGCCACTGCTTCTGGGAGCCGCTTGAAGTAAGCGCTGCTCAGAGCCTGCACCCCCTGAGCCTCTCCCCATGTCCCAACATGCTGCCCTCTCTTGATCTCCAAACCCCTCGATCTCAGCCTGGAGTACCCTCCTGCACCCCAAACCTCTCATCCCCAGTCTTATCCCAGAGCCCGCACCCCCAGCCGGAACCTGCACCCCTTCCCGCACCCCTACCCCAGCCCTGATCCTCCTCCCGTGCTCTGAATCCTTCGGTCCCAGCCACGAGCACCCTCCTACACCCCAAACTCCTCATCCCCAGCCCCACCCCACAGCCTGTAACCCCTCCCGCACCCAAACCCCAATTTTATGAGCATTCATGGCCCGCCATACAATTTCTATTCCCCGATGTGGCCCTCGGGCCAAAAAGTTTGTCCACCCCGATGTACAGGTGCATAAAGGAGTGGGCACCGGTTTTCCCCCTTGTTCACCCTTGGAAAGAGACCAAGGATAGTTTTAGCCCTTGATCTTTGATGAACTCCCTTCATTTGTCCACTCAGGTCAAATATCAAACCCAAAGGAGGAGGTGGGTAATGGCTGTACCCCGCTCCTTTGCACTGGCCATTATCATAGACTAAAAACTGAATGGCAAGCTTGCTGCACCATCTCAGATTTACCACAGCATGTGTTCTGTCCCTGACTCCCTGGAGTTCCAGTATTGTGTGTGCCTCTGGAACTCTGCACCACCCCTCACTCAGAGCTATGCCTAAATTTCAGCCGTACTGTCTTAAAGTCCCTGCAGAAACCTAAAGCATATTGAAATGTCTGACATATCAGCTATTGCTACTCTGAGGCCAACTCTGTGGTAAAGGGAGCAAAAATATAAGTTATATATGCATCAGCCCTCTTATGTGTATGGATCATGAGACTGTCTTTAGTCACATGATAACATACTATTTTCTCTACAGGAACTCATCCAGGAGACAGAATGGATGGTGCTTATTTAATGAATGATTGAATATTTTACTTTGTTTTGTTTTCTCCTCAATGAGTGCCCCCCAAGACTTATTTACTGTACACTATTCAAATAGTGTTAGGGTGCTAAGTATTACAGTGTTTGAGGACTTCACAAATATTAATTAATTTATTTTCACAACATCCCTTTGAGGTGAGGAGGCATTAACATTACAGATATGAAACCAAGTTACAGAGGCCCAACTCCCCAAAAACAACAAAGTCCACTATATATATTTGAATGTCACAGTTTTGGGTTGGGTTCATTTCAACCTTTCAATAATATTTCAGATCACTGTATTTCATCCGAAGCAATTCACCTATCACTACAGAGTGTTCTGCCTGTTGTATTGCTTCCCATAATTATGGGCTTTTGGAATATTTAGCCAGTCAAATGTGAGTGGTGAAACATTGCTAAGTGCTTGTTAATATGATATAGAATTCCTTTGGTAACTTCTTCCTTTCAATTGAGTAAAAGAATAATTCGATTACATTTGGAGGTGACACAACAAGGTGTTATTTTTGCTTTGCACATCTGTTTTTCACAATTATTGTGATATTGTTCACACAGTAAGGCTTGCATATGCCAAATTCCAGTGTTTTATCTGGGATTGCTCTAATCCCAGTTGGCTACACCTATTCTGAACCGTTACACCTCTATATCAGTATAACTGAGAATTATCCACTTTTGTGCAGCAGAAAATGGGTATTATTGTAAGTGGCAGAAAACATAGTTGTTGCTGTTTTTTTCAGGGGAGAAAGCGAACGTAAGACCTGAACATATAAAATCTTTAATAGATGTTTTAGCTTTGAGCACATCTTGTCAAAACAGAATCAATAAAGAGCAACGATCTTTGTCATAGTAATTTAAGAGGCATTTTTTCCCTTTACAACATTTAATCTCATAATATAAAGGTATAAGCAACAAAGTCCATAGGGTTTGGTTCTTTGGGGCTACTCAAACTAGAAACTACAGGATGTATTCACAGGTTTTGATACCAAATAAATCCCTGCATATTTCTTTGGAATTTGGGGTTCTACAGAACCCTATGTTCTGGAAAACCTCCCTCTCATTCCCCAGGATATTTCATAAAACTCCAGTTGCCTCACCTCAATCCAAGCCCCCAGGACGTTCCAACCTTATCTTTGTTGTCTTCAAGAGTAGTTAACTCAGTCCTCAGGAGGTTTGGCTGTCCACAGCAGTAAAGAGATAAAGGGCATTACCTACTATCCATAGGGTGTTCAAGTAAAGGATGGCAGAAAATGCTTGGGAATTTGCATAGTAACCATTTGATTTCCTGAATGGGAATTTGGCACCAAATCAAGGTTACATTACTATTCTTACTAAATGTCATGGGTGCTCTAAAGATCATACTGGTGTTATTGTGCCTAATGTGAAATATGGCACTTCCAGCAGCACAGTGGCTATTAGCACAACACTGACACAAAGGTTCAGCATGGATTCGGGGAAGAATACATGTTACTGAGAGCATTTTGTGAACCAACAGCTATTTATTGCAATAGATTATACAGTTGGGCCAAAAAGCTTTCTTTGGGTGTTGAAATAATTAGACACACACATCCAGCAACACAGTGATTAAAAAAATTCCTCCATGTTCAGTAAAATCAGGTGATATATATATCTTATGATATGTGGTAAATATGACCGCCTATGCATGACAATTCAAAAATAGATACATACATGTCTTTTTCATATGAGGAAAATCCATAAAAGTCTTCTACAATATCCATGCCTCCAGTCTCTAGTCAGATACCCTAATATTTAATGGTATGAGATATAAATTACCATCTGATAATACTGCCCATTTTGGATGTGTGCCACTTCAGTTTATGGGCACAACCTCCAATTCTGTTCATTATTTTGTTCTTTTTCAAGCGACTATAGTTGCAGTTTGGTAAGGAACATTTTATGAAATAGGAATGGAAGTACTGTACGGTATGAATGCAGACTCTGGTAGTGATATGAAAAGTCCCATTTTTTAATTTAAATTGAATTCTAATGTTGACTTCTGATGCTGTCTTTTTTCCCCTCCTTGGAACATAATCCCCAAATTTCTGACTTTCCAGAATAAAAAATCCCCACAAAACTGCATTTGGTAATTGGGTATTTAAAGTCCATGACTCAGGCACTGTAAGTCTAGTATTCCAGTCTACTTTGATTTGTTCAATCACAGGAGGAGTTGTAATGCATTGAAATCATCGCACTGTCTGTGTTATTGGAGCAGCTATTATGAAAGAAGATGCTTTATAATAATTCCAGCATTGCAATGTTTCTGTCATTTTGAGTTGGAATACAACCAAATAACCTACCCAACCACCTGCTGCCAGACTTTAAAACCACAACAAAAAAGTAGTTTTATGTATTTATTTGTTAACAAAAAAGGTTTAAAGGTACCAACTGGTTATTATTTCAATAAAGGTCATCACAAAATCTATGAGCATAAAGGAAGAAGGCTTGTTTTATGGAGCATGATCCACATTTCTGGGTCTTTTTAAAAAAAAAATCTGTTATAAGCTTAATTTTAGGGTAATTAAACTGATAGGCCCAAATTCACTACCATTGCATCTTTACTTGCTTCAAAAGAGTTGTGTCTGCAGAGAATTGAGGCTGTAGAATATTGCAAGCAGAACAATTGCAGGTGTCACTAAATATAAGTATTAACATGCACAGTGTGTCTATTAGTTTTGTTAGAAGTGCTTTCTCTCACGTAATTTGATATGGTTGGGAAGCAGATGTGTTCCCTATTTTATATGTAGAGGAAGTATTTTTTTCCCATACTTGTGCTGATTTACATCCAAGATTTCAGGCTGTGTATTTGCTACATCACAACACTAGATGTGGGGTAGGGGCAGCTTACTCATGTTACTATTTTAATACAAAAACTGTGCTACCAACAAACATGGTGTAATTTATTTATAGTTAGTGTGCCTTAGCATACAATGGAGTTTGTTGTAACTAACTAAAGTAACTAAGCATCCATATAAAGAATTAGTTTTTATGGGAAAATTTAGTCAAAAACAGTTTGATTTTTGATCATAACACTCTAGGGTTGTATGTATAAAAAAAGAGCCATTGCATTAAAAAATATACATATTTACATAGTTCTATAAAATGCTTGTCAAACACGCATACAAAAGGTAATTCTTTTGCATTTTTCTGGTGCACAACCGATGCCTATTGAAGTGAATGAGAAATTTTCCATTGACATCAGTGGCATTGGATCAGGCCCTTGTGAATCTTTATCATTCTAGGTCCTTGGTTCTCAATCTGGGGGTGGACCCCTCGGGTTATGAACAGATGCAGGGGAGTCATGACCACTTCCCTTTCTTTATGGATACATGGCGGTTGGAGGGAGGAGTCAAAACTTTTTTTTTTCATTTGTAACATGGGATCATAGTAGGAAATGTTGAGAATATCTCTTCTAGGTAATCATTAATACATCTCATATTACTGCTGTGTTTCATGGCTTGACTACCACTGTTAACTGGCCTGTTGACACAAAACCTCTGTGGATGATCTCTAATCATTGAACAGAGCAAAATCCTTACTCCAGCGTAACAGCAAATATTTAATATAGATTTCAATAAAATCTTGTTACTAGTTGTTTGGAGTCTGGACTGCTGTTCATACCATGATAAACCCTCACATTCAAGCATCATGACCAACAAAAATTATATTGAATACGCAAGGGATCAAGTTAAATGTATAACTTCTCTATTTAGTTTCGCATCACAGTCACAAACCATTTTTTGTAACTTGTCACTTAATTCTTTCCATTTTATGAGTACATTTCTGGTCAGGAATTGCCCAGAACTGCATATAATGCACTTTGTGCTGTCTTATTAGAAATGTATAGTGAGGAACTACCACAACCTTATTCTTTAAAATGATGCCTCTGTATATGCATTTTGGCATTTCACTAGCCTTTTTTTTCTGCAAAAATGCATTTCAAACTCTTGTAATTTGTGTTCTAAAGTGTCTTTTCAGTACTACTGTTCTCCAGGCTTCTCCATCCCAATGTGCGTCTATGGTGTGGATTATTTGTCCCCAGATGTTTTACCTTGCAATTTTCCAAAATTAAACTCAGTTTTTTTCTTCTAATGTTTCTAATCTCTGTGTATTCCTTTGTATTTCTATCTTCTGAGATGTTTGTAAATTTTCTCAGTTTAGTATCATATCATCTGTGAATTTAATTAACCTATTTGTTTCTGCCTCCCGCTTGCATCTAATACTGAAGAGGAAGTTTATTAGAATAAGGAAAACAGTATTATCTCTAAAGCCTCTCTGTCTTTTCTTCATTTTATATCTTCTGCAGTGACTACCCCAGGCCTCCTCATATCTGGTTTTCCTCTACAGATTTAAAGAAACAGAAAATATATCCCATTTCTTCCAACATCAAGATCTGATCCTGCCTTTTCCCACAAGGATAATGAGGTGCCGTAGATGAGGAAGCTCCTACCTATGCCGACTATATTGAACCATCCATCTAATCAGTGCCCGTATACCAGCTGTGGAGCAACCTGCCAAATTAATGTGGCTGATGAACTTTGATTCTCAATGTCACAAGCTGGACTACATTTGGGAAAATCAGTGTCCCAGACTACTACAAGAGAACTTTGGGATAGGGTATGTTCCATGGGCAGGGGACAGGGAAGAGCAGAAGGAAAGAGTGTTAGCAAAACTGCAAGAAGCAACATTTTAAGTTTTTACTTATATTTAACTATACGGTTAAACTGAAAACCCTGAAGCATCTTTATTCAAAATACTTCAGCTTTGATTTAAAAATATTTTAAATGCTAAAAATCTTCATTGTTTCTTTATAAAAGTTAATAAACATATTTTCCCATGCATTTTACTGGGCAATATACTTCTCTTATTTACTTAATTGGCTAAAAAAGCTGCAAAAAGCAATTAGTCTCTGTATCACATATAGCATCTGTAAAATGAACATTATTGTACCAGACTTACTGAAATCTGCTTTGAATTTGGGCAGTGAGATTGTAGGTTAATACAATGAAATTTCAAGCCAGCACTTACTGTACTTATTGTATACACCAAGATACAAAAGAGCATCAATCACTGAAGGAAATTTTCTGTCATTTTGAAGAATGAAATATGATTCCATGTTAGTCATCAAACACTACTATTCATTTTCCTTACAGAATTTTTGGGCTCCTTTGTCTGCTCCATTTCTAGACAGTTGTTCTCTCCTGAAACACAGTATGTAAATGGGTACAGCTATGAAGACCTCTTGAGCTTTCCTCAGGAAACAAAATGTGATGCATCAAAAATAGGGAGCTGAGATCTTAATCACACTGTTCTCCCAGGGCCCAGTCTTGTGATGTGCTGTGTGTTTCCTGGAGGATGGTGAAATAAATGGGAGTTGAGCACTTTCATGACCTCCCAGTAGGAACTTAGCACTATCTCACAGGATCAAGCCATAGGGACCTCTTTGAAACCAGCAAAAGAGCCCCCATAGTCAAATGTTAAGTGTCTTGGTTAAGGATTCACTATCTCTTCCCAGCCTTTCCAATAAAATCTGAGAAAGCTCCCAGTTCAAATCCCTGAGATCCTGAGTTAATCCTTCACCAAAACTAGAGACTATCCATCCATGTGGAGCACATTGTAGAACCTCTGTATCCGTTTGGAACTCAGTGGTGGATCAGGGCCTATTTTTGAAGATAGTTTAGTCTTTACTATGAACCAAGTGACTCTCCATCAAATTAGTCCAGTATTTTTCTCTCCAAGATTGCCATAAGCAGATACATTCTGCCCCATTCTATAATGCAATTATTTTCTAGAAACTTATTTCATGTATATATGAAATAAGGTGTATATATATATTATGAATCAGGAATTTCACATATTCCTCCTGCCTTATTTCCCTTAAGTGTCCTTACAGCTCTGTGAATTTCACTAACACTGAATTCACCAGAATCATTTTGTGCAGTGTAAGCAGGGTCTAAATGAATTCTCCCCTGACAGCTAGTTGGGGAGGGGAAGAGACTTCAAGAACAAACTGTATTTACATGAACACACCTATTCTGTGTAGGTATGCAGCAGACAGGAGCTGTGTGCCTCCAAGTGATCAGCTTTGGCTTGTGTTGGGTTACAAATCACTTTAGTACTGAATGCAGGGGTAGTGTAATGATGTGTGGCAGGGGGACGACTCACCGCCACGGCGCCTCCTGCTAGTCATCCTGGGAATTAGCTCTCCAGCTCTGGAGCACCCTCTGCTGGCTGATGTCCTGCCTGCCTTAGGCCCCCGTGTCCCTCCCAGACCCTGGTGCCCCTTCCCTCAGGGTTCTGCCCTCTGCAGTAATCCACACTGTCTCTGGGTCCCCCCTTCCAGGGGAACCCCCAACCCTCTATCCCACCTTGCCTCAGAGGCTACTGCCAATCATCATCTAGCCCCTGTTCACTGGGGCTGACTGCAGTCCATAAACCACTCATCATCAGCAAGGGGGGGTTAGAACCTGCTGCCTTTGCCTATCTGTGGGCTGCCCCTCTGCAGCCCCAGTACCTTTTTGTAGGCCCTTTTCCAGGCCTGCAGCCTGGGGTTTTATCAGGCTGAGCTCCCCAGCTTCCTCTGCCCTTCTCCAGCACTGCTCCACCTCAGGTACCTTTCCCAGCTCCCAGGCAGCCAGGTCCTACTCTCTCAGCGGCCAGAGAGAGAGAGAGAGAGTGTCTCTCTTTCTTCTGAACCACAGACTTCTTATAAGGGCCAGCTGGGCCCTGATTAAGCTGACCACAGCTATGGCTGCTTTCCCAATCAGCCTAGCTTTCCCCCGCTGCTTTATCCCCTTCAGGCAGGAGCGGGGTGACTACCCCGCTACATGTTGTTATAAACATTGTTGTCTTTATTGTATGAGTAAAGAGGAGCAGAACTGTGCTTAACCTGCCCCAAATGAGGATGTCACCCTCAGCAGAAACGATCTCGTTAAGCCAGGGGCTCGAATGCCAGACCCCTGTGAAAGTAAAAGGGGTGGGGACAGGTGTTCCAGCCAGGCAGTATGGACTCTCCCTAAGGGTCCTCAGTCTTGTTTAACCTGTTCCTCCCCACTGTTCAAAGACAGAGCTAAATAGGCTCTATTAGGAGTGTTTTGTTATCTTAAGTGGTTTACTAAGAGCTGAAATCACTTGTGGTGGGACAGCATTTCTGCCCAGTCTGCAAGGAGCTGACAATCACTAAGAGACTGACCTGCAGAGGCCGCAGCAGAGAGGCAGGTAGCAGCAGAAGGTGACGGATGGGCGGCTGGCAGGAGCAGTCGGCAGTGCAGCCAGGCAGCAAGGAACAGTGGCTGGGAGGGTGACCAGCAGAGAGAAACAGCAGCTGGCAAAGCAGCCAGCAAGAGCAAGTACGCATATGGAGGAGCAAGCCAGATGCCTTCTTCCCCAGGTGAGAAGTGAACTCACACAGATGCACCTCTGAACCCTGGGTCCTCACTGACCAAGGACAACCACTGTGAGTGGGGTATGGTGAGGGAGTAGAGAGGGGCACAGTAAAGGAAATTGTGGTTGTAGAACTCAAGAATATGAGGCAGCAGACAGTGCCCCACACACTCTAGAGTGGGTGTCCTGCTCACAGTTTTATGTTTATGAATCCCACTTGTTCCATTTTCCCTAATTAATGTCGAGTGACTTCCCTCCTTTCATCAAAAATTTATTTTCTACACTTAGACTCTGTGCATGAGAGTAGGGAAGTACTGCCTCACAGAGGCACACAGGGGTGGTGTGTAATTTTCCCAGATTACTGGGAGGGGCCAGTTCTGTGTTGTATTGTTGAAAAGGACCCCCAAGATATTGAACTGGGTCCTGGTTGCTGCTGGCTCCACCTGGCAGAAGGGTTACACTGGTCTACAATTTTTGAGAAGTGGTCTGCTTCAGAGATAAAATGTGCTATTTATTACGTATTTTGATGTGCTGAATTCAAATATGACAATTAAAACAACTGATTGGCTACTGTTTCTAAGATATTTAAGTTTTTACATTTTATGTCTATGTATATTGTGTAGATAGTAGAATTTTAATCATAAATTGTAAACCTAGGTCTTTTCATGTGTTTATGGTTGCTTTACATGATAATATTTCACCTGTCCTGTTTATGTAACACTTTAAAAATCAGCAAAAGGGTTATATAAATAAAATGTATTATGAAACAAAAGGCAAAAATCTATTATGTACATAGTTTAGTCCTATTCAGTGTCTACTCGGCGCTTCTTGGCTTGTCTCTTGTATTCATTAAATGGAGCATCTCTTGTCACTGTCCAGCAATAGTCTGAAAGCATTGATGGGCTCCATTTGCCCTGATAGCGTTTCTCCATTGTTGCAATGTCCTGGTGAAATTGCTCGCCATGCTCGTCGCTCACTGCTCCGCAGTTCGGTGGAATAAAATCTAGATGAGAAGGCAAAAAATGTATCTTTAGTGACATGTTGCAACCAAGGCTTTTGTATGCCTTGAGGAGGTTTTCCACCAACAACCTGTAGTTGTCTGCCTTGTTGTTTCCGAGAAAATTTATTGCCACTAACTGGAAGGCTTTCCATGCCGTCTTTTCCTTGCCACGCAGTGCATGGTCAAATGCATCATCTCAAAGAAGTTCACGAATCTGAGGACCAACAAAGACACCTTCCTTTATCTTAGCTTCACTTAACCTTGGAAATTTTCCACGGAGGTACTTGAAAACTGCTTGTGTTTTGTCAATGGCCTTTACAAAGTTCTTCATCAGACCCAGCTTGATGTGTAAGGGTGGTAACAAAATCTTCCTTGATTCAACAAGTGGTGGATGATGAACACTTTTCCTCCCGGGCTCCAATGACTGACGGAGTGGCCAATAGCAACAGAGGGTCCTGTGGCACCTTTAAGACTAACAGAAGTATTGGGAGCATAAGCTTTCATGGGTAAGAACCTCACTTCTTTCTTGATGTAATGGGAATCTCTTACACGACTATTCCATTTGCAGAGAAAACAGCAGTACTTTGTGTATCCAGTCTGCAGACCAAGCAAGAGAGCAACAACCTTCAAATCGCCACAAAGCTGCCACTGATGTTGGTCATAGTTTATGCACCTCAAAAGTTGTTTCATATTGTCATAGGTTTCCTTCATATGGACTGCATGACCAACTGGAATTGATGGCAAAACATTGCCATTATTCAGTAAAACAGCTTTAAGACTCGTCTTCGATGGATCAATGAACAGTCTCCACTCATCTGGATCGTGAACGATGTTGAGGGCTGCCATCACACCATCGATGTTGTTGCAGGCTACAAGATCACCTTCCATGAAGAAGAATGGGACAAGATCCTTTTGACGGTCACGGAACATGGAAACCCTAACATCACCTGCCAGGAGATTCCACTGCTGTAGTCTGGAGCCCAACAGCTCTGCCTTACTCTTGGGTAGTTCCAAATCCCTGACAAGCAAGGTCATTCAGTTCACCTTGTGTTATGAGGTGTGGTTCAGAGGAGGAGGATGGGAGAAAATGTGGGTCCTGTGACATTGATGGTTCAGGACCAGAAGTTTCATCCTCTTCCTCTTCCTCTTCTGACTTAAGTGAGAATGATTCTGGTGCATCAGGAACCGGCAGTCCTTCTCCGTGGGGTACTGGGCGTATAGCTGATGGAATGTTTGGATAATGCACAGTCCACTTTTTCTTCTTTGACACACCTTTCCCAACTGGAGGCACCATGCAGAAGTAACAATTGCTGGTATGATCTGTTGGCTCTCTCCAAATCATTGGCACTGCAAAAGGCATAGATTTCTTTTTCCTGTTCAACCACTGGCGAAGATTTGTTGCACAAGTGTTGCAGCATATGTGTGGGGCCCACCTCTTGTCCTGATCTCCAATTTTGCAGCCAAAATAAAGGTGATAGGCTTTCTTAACCATAGTGGTTATACTGCGCTTTTGTGATGCAAAAGTCCCTTCACCACAAACATAGCAGAAGTTATCTGCACTGTTCACACAAGTACGAGGCATCTCTGCTCACTTTGGCTAAACAGAAATGTGTCCCTTTGCAAAATCAAACACTGACAAATAAGAGAGCACGACACTGTATGATTTCTAGAGCTGATACAGGGCAATTTGTTCAGCAGAGTGATGTAAGCTTCGTTATGATTGCATCATCCATGACTTCTAGGAATAACATGATGCAATTCATATCATGTATGACGCAATGCCAGCTTCAGATTGCATGGTTCATTGTTTTGCCTAAAAAGCAAGTACTGTCCAAACCCAGTCATAGATTTATTCATAGATCCAGTCAAAGATGTATTTTAGTCATTTCTGGTTTAAATTGAGATCCCTTCCCTTTATAACTCACTTATCCTCCGCCATTCCCAAGTCAAGGGTCGTATATACTGACCCAATAGCATATCTTGAAAACTAGAGCAATCAACAATTTTAAGCATCATTTTCGTTCTCAGTGATCCAGAATTAGTAAAGTTTGACTACATTTATTTCAGAAACATTTTGGCTGTAGAGCAGTGTTATAGCAGAATGGGTCAACTCAGCAGAGACCTTAATATCAGGATCCAAAAAATGGAGGTGCTTTTAGCAATTGACTGAAATGTTCACTCCAGCATTCCATGCACTCTGCTTCTGTAATTATTAGCTGACTAGAACTGGAATAGACCACACTTAGTAAATGATCTTTCTCATCAGTTAGGTTGCTCAAGTACTTATATATATAAAAGGAGGTGACATTGTTCCTGGCAGAAGCTTCCTTGTGGGTGATGGCTTTTGCTTCGATAAAAGCTTTGTGTTCAGCATGTATGGCTTTATTATGAATGCCATTCAGATTACATTATGTGACCATATCACTTGTGGAACTGGACCAGCTATTATTTTCTGGCTGCAGATGCTGTTCAAAATCACCTCTAGAATAGAGTTAGTCCTGGCAAAAAGGCATTATTTTACCATTTTAGAAATGTAAAGGCAGCAAATGAGAGGGTTGTAACTATTGTGGCTTTACTCTTATATCCATCCCCAGAAAAGCTTTTGCTTCTGTCTTGTTGGCCCGAGCTTCTGATGATATCTTATGGAGAAGGAGAAAACCACAACAAGCTGGCTTCCCTCCTGGCCATTCCGCAACAGAGCAAATCTTCAGAGTGAGCCAGATTATAAAGAAGGTATGAGAATTCAAGCATCCTATTCACATTGCATTTTTGGATGTCAAGGTCACATTTGACTCTGTTGATAAGGAATTACTGTGGCAGATCTTGAAACTTGCAGCCCTCCTTGATGAGCTCTGTAGAATATTCAGTGATGACTCCTCACGCCATGTAATAGACTATATGCTTGACCAGACACTAAGTAAATGCAATTTAGGCATATACCTTGATGATAAGAAACTCACCAAAAGTTGATTTGGTCAACGACATAGTGCTAGTTGTCAAATTAATGGATGAGCTAGTTATAGCACTTTAAGTCCTGGAAAGCTGAGCAGAAAAAGTCCAGAAACTTAATTGGGGTAAAACCAAATTTCTTCCAGTCAGCAATTTCAAACATTCTGCAGGCTCTAACATCTTAGCTTGTGACAGCGATTGTCAGTGATGTTATCTACCTCAGCTCTGCTGTTGATAATATGGGCAACATAAGAATGAAAATAAAGCTTGCACTACAAAAACATTGTCAGTAATGGGGTGCCTCATTAGGAAATCTTTCTCAAACTGAACACCCTGATAAGTAAAGAGATGAAGCTGAGGATAAATAATGCTTCAGTTGTCAGTATTCTGACCTATAGGACTGAAATATGGCCCCTTACTGTCAAGATTGAAAAGAAGTTGGCCTCTATTCAGATGAAACATCTTTGAATGATCTTTCTGAAACATTAAATGGTACAAATTCAAGACAAGAGATTTGTTTTCTTATTAAAGCATTCCCCCTCTCTCAAACAGTCTCTTAGCACTCTTTAACGTGGTAAGGTCATCTGCTCTGAATCCCTACCAACTTTCCTAGAAGTATCACCTTTGACTTTGACCCAATGAAAGCAGGATGGAAAAGACCCACTGGAAGACCTAAAATATGATGGCTTGATGGCATTAACAGAAACCTGTCCCACACAGGCATTCTATGCTATAACACACCAGATTTGGCTCAGAGCAGATAATGAAAAGGAGGAGAGTGAAAATTTGTTCTTTTTAACCTCCGAGGATAGGGCAAGAAGTAATGGGCTTAAATTGCAGCAAGGGAGGTTATGTCGGACACTGGGAAAAAAAGTTCTTAATTATCAGGGTGATTAAGCACTGGAACAAATTGCCTGGGAAGGCAGTGGAATCTCCATTACTGGAGGTTTTAAGAACAGGTTAGACAAACAAACACTTGTCAGGAATGGTCTAGTTATTACATAGCCCGCCTTGAGTGCAGGAGAATGGACCAGTTGATCTATAGAGGTGCATTCTAGTCCTACATTTCTATGATTCAATGACCATGGAGTCACATAGCATGATTGGTGGCCTCTATGTTGTCCAGCTGCCAGCATAAGAACTAACCATTATACCATTAGAGAGAGAGAGAGAGAAAGAGAGAGAGAGAACTACTTGTGCAGTCACAGTATTTCATTGCATTTCCCCCCTGATTCCTTGTGTGCCTATTTTCTATTCAGGGCCAGATGGTAGCAGGCCTCTCACAGAACAGGTGTGTAAGGACAGGAATGTCAGAAGGAAGCACTTTTCCCAAACATTACACCTCCATGCACAGCCCAGCCACAGTTTCACTGCTTGCAATTCCTCGATTGCAAGGATTGCCACTGGATAGTGCTGATAGCAGATCTACCTTCCCTAAAAGGGGGAGACAAGGCCTTACACCCCCATATAGGCACTTTTGAACCAGCAAGCAGTGATTCACAGATTCCAAGGCATGATGGGATCATTGTGATAATCTAGTGTTACATCTTGTATAATTCAGGCCATAGAACTTCCCCAAAATAACTCCTAGAACAGATCTTTTAGAAAATCATCTAACCTTGATTTAAAAATTGTCAGTGATGGACAATCCACCACAATCCTTGGTAAATTGTACCAATTACTGCCATCTTTTAAAATGTACACCTTATTTCCAGTCTAAATGTGTCTGTCTTCCGCTCCAACATTGGATCATGTTAGATTTGTTACATTGAAGAATCCATTATTAATTATTATTCCCCATGTATATATTATAGACAGTAATCAATCCCTCAACCTTCTCTTTGTTAAGCTACATAGATTGAGCTCCCTGAGTATGTCAATATAAGGCAGGTTTTCTAATCCTTTAATCATTCTCACAGCTCTTCTGTGAACCTTCTCCAAATTATGAACATCAAAATAATTTCCACTAAGCAGTGCATGTGAAATAAAATAATTTCAAAACTCATTTCTTTAAACTTAGCTCTCCCACAGAAACTTCAACACTCATGCTCCTTTCCTTCCCCTCCCCTTCACATACCCCACCCTCTTCTCAAATAATCAAGCTATTTATCCTACAAGCTGGAAAGGAAGAGAGAGAAAAAGATGTCTGTCATTTTAAACACCTGTGGACTGTTTAGATGCTATAGTATTAGAGAACCTCATGAGAACGTAGATAGATAAATAGAGGAGAATGCCTCCTAGAACTCCCACTGAAGTCTCATGGCATCTCTGTTGAAAATTGCCAGTCTCAGAAAGAGATGGAGGCGTAATGATTATACATTCCTTTATGTAAAGATCTTGTGTCCTTATTGGCTTGTAAAGCACCTGTCATGCTATGTGAGCTATACAAATAATGGTAAATAATGGACAATTATAAAGCATTAGCATTGTATTTTTATTTCTAAATTTAGCATGTGTATTATTCCTCTCTGTTGCTTCCTAAGCCTAAGTGACAAACAAAGCAACCTATGTTATCTGTGGTAACTGTGCACCAGATTCTGGCCTTGGCCGTGAGACCATGCAGATCTGTAAAAGGAAGAAAGACTTTCCCTTAAGCTCCTCGTGGTCTGCGTATTGATCATCCAGTAAGCCTCCTATTCAGGTATTTGGGTGGGGAGAGAGTGTGTAGAGGCTTGGCTCCATTACCATTAATGCACCAGCTCAGAAGGGTAGTAAATGGCTACTGGTATGGGGCCTTAGCAATCACTACCTCCCTGCAATAACAGGCGAGTAGGGTGGGAATCATGCCTTTGAGTCAAAGTTACTTGCCTGGGTTGCTCCTAAGGTAGTACAGCTACATGCCATGTCAGAGTCTGGATAGATTATTTACCACATATATTGTGATTAGCATCAGAAAGGCAGTCAGAATTAGAAAAGTCTGACTTCAGAATCAGAGTTTAAAATGTACTGTAACTCATAGACGTTTTCACAATGGGCTTTTGTTGTTGTTTTGTATCATGAATTTTTGTATCTATAATTATTTATTATTGTGACAGCTGAATCCAGGGGAAATGCAGAGTGTGGAGGAAGCAGGCATTTTGTGGATTTATGTTATCTCGCTCATTTCAGGTCAACATCTGTTACATCCTCCATTCTGGAATATGTGACACTTCTTTTCCCACAATTTCTATGCTCATAACACAGAGAGTTCCTATTTGTGGCTAGTGAAAACATTCAGCTCTAGACAGATGCTGAGCCATGGATGTGCAGAGCTATGGAATGACACATGACATTCACAAGTGGGCATGGGAAGTCCATACGGCAGTGGCATGAGATAGGTTGCACTGATCTGTCACAAGTATGTGTACGATTACTAAAGAAGATTTTGATTGTACACAATGGACAATGCAAAGCTTCTCACCTACACTCAGGGGAATAGTCACTGTTACCATCAATAGACTTCCCACAGGAGGTGGGAAATGGCAACAGAGGGATAAGTCACTTCTTTATACCAAAGCACATTCCCGCAGAGCTTGACGCTTGTTCTGAAAAAACTTTACATTGCATTCTGTCAAAATAGAGCCTCCTGAGTTGTTCCCCAAGATACAGTTAACCCCTTATTATCCAAACATGGTCAGAAAATTGACATGTTGGTATTGCCATATTGGTCAGAGGTTCATCAAGTCTAATATCCAGTGATTAATGGTAGCTAGAACCAGAAGCTTCAGTGGAAGGTCTGAGAAACACTGCAACAGGCAAAAAGAAGCCAAGTCAGAAGTGTAACTTTTGGACAGGGATTCAGAAGTATAGTCCATTCCTCCATGAATGGAGGATGTATACGCCATCGTTTTATTCACATAGTACCCCTTCTTTATTCTCTAATATTTGTTGAACTTTTGTCACACATTAGATACCAAGAACACCCTCACCATGCATTCTTAGTCAAAGTTAAGAACTTTGGAGAGGTGGAACTCTTGAAATTGTATTTGGTAGCAACAGTAAATGAAAATTAAAAAAGAATAAAATGCATTCCTAGAAGAAGATAAGCCAGCCTCTCATTGCTGAGTTTCTTGTAGAATTAAAGTTAACTTCAAATTTCTTGGCTTTTCCCTATTTGCTTGCTATCTACAATGATCTTGTAAATATTTATCTTTAAGTTATTTAGATATCCTCTCAACATGAACTTCAATTTAACAAAGCTTTTTTCTGGGAATTTCATTAGATTTTTAAATAATCCTAACATGCAACTGGAGAGAAAACATGTGGCTGGGGAAAATTCCCTATTCCTTTCTGATTTCTTAAGAAACACAGGGTTTGCCTTTCACACAGATCACAGGAGAAGCACAAAATTAGGGCTTCATCTCGGTAAGTGCCTGATCCCATGACAAACCTTATTGGACTCATCAGTTTTTCCAAGTGGAGGTCCCAAATAAGCCTCTTAAATTTAGCAGGAGGGACAGAATCACCCCATTCCACTGTCACCATTCCCACTCTTGCCCTATTTCACAAGCTCCATGCTTTCTCCAGTCCACTCCTCCTCCTCCTCCTCCACTTCCCCTTCCCCCGCCACCAGCCCCAATGGTGAAACTTCCTAGTTCCTAACTGTTTCCCACTTTGTCTTCTCAGGCTAATATCTGACAAGATAGCATATGAGGGTATTCTAACTGTGAGGAACTCCTATCTTCCTTTCCCTTTCTATTTTAATATGTTCTAATTTATGAAAGGCTTGTCTGATTACCTTCAGTTTTGGCTGAAAAACTCTCCTTTTTGCTTTTACATGCCTCCATAGGATCAGTTTACATTTTATTTATATCTGCAAGGAAAAGAGCTAGAGATTTTTTGTTTTAAATGAAAGCTTAGATTTCGAGCAGGCATTTGGTGGCATATTTTAAACTCAATGGAGACAACAAGCCATTCTGACATTATCAATTAAAATAGTAATATATTTTAAAATGAGTTTTATATCAACTAAAGTTAGGTCTGGTACAATATATTCTAACTAGATGTGTCCAAGTATCTGAATTTTCTTACCTTCGTTTCACTTTTTAGCTATAAAATAGCAAGACAATCTAGAAAACTTTTTGGATTTTATTGAATGCCTCTATTTTAAGCATGTCATATTTTAGGAGACCCTTGGCCTAATCCCATCAATTCCCCCTATCTTGGAACCAGAGTCATGCTATCAATTTTAAACCTGAGATATTTTTGTTGATGGGTTTTAAAGAGAAGGTCAAAGTCAGATTTATAATGGCAAGTCAGGATTAACCTTAACCAAGGCAAGACTACTCTGACCCGATAATAATTTAATAGGAAAGACTGATAAGTGGAGGCCCATAGGTCAAACTCCTATCACTGCAAATATTCCAAAACAGGCTATCTGAGGAAACAGTGGGAATGATGTAGGGAGTAGAGCTGGGCAGTAAACATTTCCCCATTCTGCAAAAATGTACACAACTTCAATTTTTGTCTTGTTCTGCATGGTGAAAAAAACAAGACCTTTTAGATTTTTTCATAAAAAAGGAGAGTGAGGGTGTCCCAGTGGTTATGGCATTCAGGTAGGATGTGAAAGACTCAGGTTCAAATTTTACTCTCTCTGATTCAGCACAGCAATTTGAATCTGGGTCACCCACAATCTAGCTGTGTGCCCCAACTTCCAGACTATTGGGTATTTTGGGCAGGAACTCTCACTCTCTCATGGTTTCAGAATGCATGAGTTAAGTCAGTCGTGGGCAACCTGTGGTCTGTGGGCCACATGCGGCCCATTGGGGTAATCCACTGGTGGGCCGCAAGACAGTTTGTTTACATTAACCGTCCCCAGGCACAGTCGCCCGCATCTCTCAGTGGCCGCGGTTCGCCATTCCCGGCCAATGGAGCTGCAGGTGGCCATGCCTGCAGACGGTCAATGTAAACACAATCTCACAGCCCGCCAGTGGATTACCCTGATGGGCAGCATGCGGCCTGCGGGCTGCAGGTTGCCCACTACTGTCTTAAATGGTCTTTTTCAGACCCTTAAGTCTATGGGCTCTAAGAAATTCAGTAAGTTAAATTATGAAGCTGATAGTTATAATTTCTTCACATAATGAAATGAGTAAGAAGGTCATTCTGAATTCAGAAGCCAGTGTGAGGAACCTTAAAATATTAATATTTAAGTTTAGTTGCAAACCCGTCAAAGCCATTGGTTGAACAATGAGACCCAGATAACCCTTTTCATTATTTGCTAGGAAGGGGAATGAAAATGGTGGAAAATCCACAATCATATCCCAAAAAGCTTTCAGATAGAAAGGGGTTAAATTTCAGTTAGATAAAATCCCTTTGAATTTGATTGGACTCTATGCAGCTAATTCTTCACATTTTTACTCATGTAAGTTGTCTCCATTCAGCAAATAAACCCAAATAAATCATGGTGACTACTTATATGAGTAATGACTTGAAGAATGAGGCCCTGTGTTTGTACTCTGAACTTCATTTAGAACCTAATATGCACTATTGTGCATAAGCATTGATATTATGAGGTACCATGTGACTGGTAATGCTCAAAGATTTTATATGGAAAGTATAGCACCCATGAAAATATTCAAAACAGAGACTTGCTTTCCATTGAGCTCAAGGATTACACCTTCCCCTGGAGATCATTTCAGAAGAGATTACCCCTCTATTTATCACTTCCATTTTAATAAGTAACACCGGAAACAGTTCCATACTCCTACCCATAATGTGCCAACCAATCAAAATATTTTTGCTCTCTCCATGACAACAATCAGAAGGACAACATTTCATCAAGCTATCAAAATTCAGATGATCTCATCAGGCTAACAATGTTTGGAAAACATTCCTGTTGCCTATGACAACAAATAGTTTTATTGTTGCTCAACTACCACTAAGTCCTGTGCCGTGCTGCATTGGGAACTCACAAATGCAAACAGGTTTAAGCACAATCGTTGGAAATTAAAAATATACAAAATAAAATGCAAATGTCATGAAGTCATTATGAAGATGTAGTAGCAGTGGATAGTTTATGCTAAATAAAGTGCCCACTAGCTACAAACATCTGGATTGGTTATTCCATAAATTATTAGAGTGCAGTCTGGCTCCCCCGACTTATTTTTTTTAAGAACTTTAAAAAATTGATTTAGGGATAACTGGAGCTTTAAAAGACTGATACTAAGCAATTGTACTAGATTTTTGTTTTTAGTCTCCAATAATGTAGAATCTGTCCTGAGGACAACGCCATAGGAAACAACTCTGCAGTGGTGCAAGTGAAGCAGAATCTTAAATAGATTTTCCAACTGATTTCTGTGATTACTGTATGATCAATTGGATTTCATACAACAATGAAAGATAAGGAAGTACAAGGCCTTAATTGAGATACATATCAGATGGAGTAAACATATATCAGGTAAGGATGTTCCCTTGGACCCTGATACAGCAAACCATTGAAGAACATGTGGAACTTTAAGCACGTGAGTTAGTCCTATTGAAATCAATGGACCTATTCACCTGCCTAAAAGTATAAGGATTTGCAGAATCAAAGTTTTAAAGGTCATATGCAAACAAAAGTATAAACCCTTACTTACTTCTTCTAGCTATATAAAGAAGTAGCAGAAAGTTTAGTTTGTTTCTATTGTTTTTCATTCATGTATTATTTGTTCATTAGACATTCAGAACTAATGAATGTGGGGGAGGGATAGCTCAGTGGTTTGAGCATTGGCCTGCTAAACCCAGGGTTGTGAGTTCAATCCTTGAGGGGGCCACTTGGGGATCTGGGGCAAAATCAGTACTTGGTCCTGCTAGTGAAGGCAGGGGGCTGGACTCGATGACCTTTCAAGGTCCCTTCCAGTTCTAGGAGATGGGATATCTCAAAAAAAAAAAAAAAAAAAAAAAAAACTTCTTGGAATACTGTGGTTGGCTGGAGATGTAGAACAATTGTGACATTAGATGTATCACGGAAGTGCTACCTGATGAATTAAGCAGCAAAGTGGTTTTTACTGGGACTGCTTAAAATTTTGGGTTTTCTTTGATGTTTCCTTGAAACCTGTTCTCAAATACCTGTGGACAAAAAGCTCTCTGGCAAGGATTCAGTTCACCTTCCTCTTCAATAAAAATCAGAGAACTCTCCCAATACAAATTTCTCATACCCTGTGCATCCTTCAGCAAAATCAGATTTCATAATCCTGATGTTTTTTAAAAGATAAAAATAAGAAGAAAAAATGCATTTAAAAATATCAGGTCATCATTATGCATCATAAAGAATCCAAAAAAAGGCACAAACCCAATTTATTTTCTTCATTTCAGGTCACCTTTTAAAAATATTTAATAACTTCTGAGTTCAGAATCTGGCCCTCAAAGTTTGCCTCACAAGATACACCACTTTTTCAGGCACACTACATTGTCAATTTATATTGATGTATTTTACAATCATTTATGATCAAAAGAAATTACAGTTACAGTAAATCAGATAACTGTGATTGGGTGGATGCACCCTGCACAGACCCTGCCAGGTTGCTCATTTACATTCCTATCCAGTGCAGCCAAACACCCCCACAAGAGCTGCCAGAATTATAGAAAGTAGCAGTCACTTGAGGCTTGAGTTGCTTGCAGTCCAACAGCTAGCCCAATTTAAGCATAAGGCGTTCAGTCAGGGGGTGTTAATGACTATATGTTAATTGGTAACAAATGCCTGGTTCTCAGAGAGTGGAGGATATACATCAGCTTCTTGAAAGGCCCCAAATGTAGGTAGTTTGATTAGGTTGTTGTATTAAACCTCTTTGGGTTTAGCCACACCTCACCTATTCCTTAGGGCTAGATTTACAAGGGGGACTTAGGCACCCAAGTCCAACATTTAGGCACAATGGCATTCATAACCTCCCTCCATTCCCTGCTTAGCTTCCACCTAGTCCTGTAGTTCCTAAAGTCCCTGGGTACCTTTGTTTCCATCAGTTAAGTCCCCTTGGTGCCTAAATTTCTGCTAGTAGGTATGCACACATCCTCCTATGTCTTGGCACCACAGAGCTGCTTGGCACCTAACTCACATTTAAAATTCAATGAGCTTCACAGATGATGTGTTCTCACACCTAAAAGTTAGGCATTCCAACATTCAATGTTTCAACACCCTGTTAATTTACCCTTTAGAGTATTGTAGCCTGGACTCAATATTTAACACAGAGTAGTCTGCTTTACTTTGGCACTTGAACTAGCCATATATTTCTGTCATGTGGGCTGCTCTCCAAGTCTACAGCTGACTTCTTTTCCCTGGGCAAGTAGCCACTGCATTGCCAAACCTGTGGCAATAATTCTTCAAGATGCAGCTCTTCTTGCTAACTTGCCACAACAGTATTATTCCCCACAGTTCCTTTTCCTTTTTTTTAGTTTGTGTGACCTTGAAAGGAAAGGAACTTAAAGTACTATCTAGAATGGGAACTAGAGCTATCTGGAAAACAACAAAACTGTTTGATGAAAAACAGACATTTTTTGGTCCAGCTCAACACTTTTAAATGAATTATTTCTTAATACTCTGGACTTAACTTCTTTTAAAAAATACTTATAGTTGCTTTTGTTGCTGTCACCACAAGACTTGTCACTTATGCTCTTAACTAATTTCTGCCCCAAAGCCTCTGTGCCCTTCTCGTTTAGTTTTAGTTTAAGCCCCTTTCTTCTTGTACTTCACAAAACTCAACATAAATTATTCAAAAATTATTATTTACTGTTGCAACTTATATGGAGTTCCTTTTTCCACTGATCTGTAACATGTTGTACTTGAAAGAGAGGGCTTATCATGAAACAATATTTTATGTTGATCACTGGCCTATTTGCTATATTCTATGTACTGATTTTCTACTGTCAGGAAGATTTCTGTAGATTAACTAGATCTCCGCACATGAATACAGCAGCCCATTTTAAAACTATTTCTTCTATTTAACAAATACATACTCCTGCAGCAAGATCCAAACAATAGATCCACAAAGCATCTCTACAGCTGTATCTTACCTCCCACTTGTTCCTTGGTATCCATTTGGTTTGTGGGTGGTGCCACAGCCTGTTTTGTGAAGGACAAATCCTGCCCCCTTGGCAGAGAAATTGACCAAACCACAGCCTACACCTCATGATGATCTTAACATCATCTCTAGCTCACCTCTAATAGAAATTAAACTGGAATTAAAATATCAATCCCTTCCAAAAGTAAGCACAGTTCTTCTAAATTCTTAGATCAATCTTTTAAATAGAATTAATTCTTCCTGCAGTATTTTAATTGAAAAAGTTACAAAATGTAAAGTTCTTGCCAAATGATACATTTGTATCTTATATTTGGCTTGTGGCCATGCTGATGAGAAAGGTAACTTCAAACATATATATATATATATATATATATATATATATATATATATATTATATTTTCATAGAATTTAAATTTATTCTAGCAAGTGTACTCCTTTCATACACTGCACATCTGTGTACTTTGTGAAAGCCAGACGGATGTCTTTTAAAGGTTGATCCATTATTTTCAGCAAAGCAGAAACAGGGTGAGTATAAATTCAGGGCCATAGGAGAACCGGTGTGTATGGTATGTGTATATTGTGTGTTGACGATAACTGAAGAGTTAACATAGGCTTTCTTTTATAATTAGATAGGCATTTGTTTTGCACAAGGCAAAATCAATTCTGTTTAGAGATTTGCTCATTTGAGTAAGGTAAAAAAAAAGACAATAAGTAGAGTTGAAAGGCTTTAAAATGCATTATGAAGTAAATGTCAGGAACACTGATTTACATACGCTACCCATATGTTAATTTACACACAGGTAGTGTATAATGTATAAATCAACATTCTCAACATTTATTTCAGGATACATTGTAAAGTTTCTCAGTACTGCTTATAGCATTAGATTTGAATGTTATCAGCATTATATTGTGAACTCTGAATGGGACAATTGCAGGAAAATCACTGCAAGTTATTTGGTTCCCACTCCATTGCTATTGCATGGAGTTGCATAGTATCGTTATTCCTTGTCAGTAGCATATAAAAATGGTGACACTGAAACAAACGAGATATAAAAAAATCTGTGTAGTGCTTCTTGTTCTTTTGTCAAATCTCAAGGTATATATGTATATCAGTAGCAGAAAGCAAAAAGGGGGGGGAGGAATTAAAATGTGAATTACAGTTTCTATAAAGAAATTCTCCATTAATTGCAAAAAAGTCTATATTTGAATGACATTATTCATAGCCTATTTTAGATTTTAATAATGTGGATGCTTGAACTTGTTCTTTAAAAAAACGAAGATCATAACAGGAAGTTCTAATGTGCAATATTCAGTAAAATCTTTCAAATTTCCATGTGTTGTTCATTGCATTTCATTGAAAATGAAGCCGCTTTTGAGTTATGGAAAGATGCGGGATCAGGGGGAAAGTGCCCCAGTGTTAAATCTCTCTTTTCATTCCCTTTCCTTCAAAAATGGACAAATGAACTGTTTTGAAAATCTGTTTTTGTTGTATTTTTTAATAAATATTAATGGCTTCCTGGCTCAGACCTTATGTGCCAATTTTCATCTCTAAGCAAAATGTTTACAATCAAACCATCAGCTATAGGAAAGTGCTGGTTGTAATAGAAGTGCCACAGCTGAAACAACCTTAACTATATTGACATGAGGAGCAGCCGTATAATTACTTAGCATGCTTCATATTTATATCCTCCAAGCCACTTGCTCAGTTTTACAGTTCTTTGTGCCTAATGTAGTATATAGATATAGAGGAATAAATAAACTGTACTATTCAGGGATTAGCAGTGGGTTTAAGTGTTAACACTTCACAACAGTCCATAGTCGGCGGAATTCACGTTTACATTCTAAGAGCTGTGTGAGCAGTATGCAGTGTGTTTAAGGAAAGAGAAAAAGAAAGAGAAAAAACAAACAGTTTTTTTCTCAGGGGTGTAAAATGCAGCATAACAAAGTACTCTGTGAACAGCAGAGGGTTATTTTTTTTTACATGAACAAATAAACTATTTAATGAACAGAATTCAGTTCCCATAAGTAGAGTGACTGTTAATAGCAGTGTCCAATGTCTATTTTAAGGGTATTTTTAAACTATATTATTTTCCTGATCACAAACAATAGTTGCATAGATTCCAGTAGGTATGTGGCTGATATACACTGCCCCCTGTAGCTTTCAGTGTAATATATGTATAGGTCAGTTTGGAATAGCGCATGTGTAAATGAGATAAGTAGTTTTTTTCCCTTCATATATGAGGTTGCTTAAATTGCTTCTAGTTTGGAAGCTTTATATTTGCTAAGTACTTATTATGAAAACTAATGTACCTATAAGAGTGTTAAAAATTGGATTTTGAATTCTGAGGATTCTGCCAACCCCCAATACCATTGTATTCTCTCCTCCTTCACAAATCCTGAAGTAAATTTCAGCAAATTTTCCATCAAAAGGGGAGAAGTGGACACAGCTGCCCTCAGAACATGTCAGCTCCACTACAGAAGGGGTCATGGAGAGTAAGATGCATCACTCCTCCAGGGATGGTGTGTTCTGTGTTGCTCCCTGTTCCTGCTAGCCCAGGAAGTAGGGTGTCTCCCATGCTGACTTTAGGCCTCTGGCTCTAGGGGAAAAAAATAAGCACAATAAAATCCACAAACTGTGGATTCTATGTAAAGAAAAATCTGAAATATGTATTTTCTTGAAATACATCTTCCATATGCTAGGGGCAACAGCAAAAAAAAAAAAAAAAAAAAAAAGATACTCAAAATTTAGCACAACACTTAAAACACACATACACAAGCAAAAGAGGAAAAAATAACATATTCAATTTCTCATTCCTGTTCATGAAGGGCTGGCTTATAACTTTACAGTCTGTTAGGATCTGATCCATGCTGCCTCCTTTCCCAGGGAAGGGGCAATCAGTACTGCCCCCTTTGTTGACACAGTCTACATCCCTTTTTGTGCCAGCTCAGATGTCTTGCTCAGGGTGCTTGGGGGAGAGGGGAGGGGCACAATGGGCAGAGCCAAGTTTCTGGCCACTCCCTGATTACCTAAGCAGGTAGGGGAATAAAAAGCCAATGGCAATGCCAATAACACATGCAGGTGATTATCAGGGCTCCTTATACCCTCCAGCTTCCAGCAAGGCTTAAACACAGATCTCTCAGCTCCTCAACATATATCCTAATTACTGGACTATGGGCCCTTCTGATATGGGGCTGTCTCATTCTTGCTTGTTGAAGCTATTCCACTAGGTATAAAATACTTGAATAGTGACTGAACTAGTGGGTGGGTGTGAGAGTCACTGTATAGACCAATGGTTAGGGCTCTCACCTAGGATATGAGAAGTTCATGTCCCTGCTCCAATGACAATGATCAGAACCATTTATTTAAATACATGGGACTACCAGGGAACCAAAAAATTCAGTTAGTCACCCAGCTCTAGTTGAGATCATTTGGTGGATGTTATTATGAAAGCGCAACTAATAATAATATAATTCATCACGATGACCAAGGGAAATAATTATATTATTCTCATTTAAAAATAAACAAATCAAAAATCAAAACCATTGTCACAAAACAGAGGACTGGAGACTTGAAAAGTTACTTCTGACTTTGTCTTGTCATTACATTCCTGCTGATGGGTGGTCTGAGCTGCCCTTTCAACTGGTATGACATTTTCCTTTTACAATCTCTGATTTAAGCATGCATGCAGGTGATCACAATTTAAAAACTAACAATCACTGTAATGTTTGGGACATCATTACCCTGGTATTTGCAGCATTCCACATTATTCCACATTCCAATGAATTCAAAATGTAGGAATGCTGTAAATAATGAGGAAAAGCTATTTATAAAACAGTAATTATCGAGATTTTGGAGTTGACCATTGTCATTCACCAAGTGAAAACAAAGGAAAGCTCCCAACTCTGCACATTTTCCCATTTAAAAAGATTTATTTTTTTGCTGATTGTGGCATGGCAAAAATCATATAAAAGAGAAAGAATGCTCCAAAGGGCAGTATACTTCATAGCAGAAATATTGTTATCGTCGTAGAACATGAAGTTCAGATTGCTGAAGAGACATATTATGTGATTCTCCTGGCCACGCCAATACTTCCTGAGCTCTTTTGTTGTGCACTCTACTTGCTTTCTTCACCCATTTATAAATCATGTCTAATCATTACACAATAGGATAATAATTTGAAAAAACAGTTAATATGAAATGCAAAATAAGCATAACACAAAAGGAATTTTAAATTAATACCAAGTAATAGGTTAGCTAGATGGGTTTGAGAGGCAGGTAAAAATTACAGCAATATCAATCCAGATATGGTGGGTGAGACTTGGAATCCCATTCTAACTAGAATGCAAAGGAATCTGATGTCGATTGTGACCAGAAGTTAATTTTGATACAGTGCCATAAACAAATGCAAACTGAAACTGTGCAAAGATACTTTATAGAGCGGATTAAATCATTTGTTACAATTTTCCCCCCAGTCCCATACTCTGTGCCAATGGTTCCTGTCTCAGTTGCCCATCTGTAGAGATGTTCAATATTTTTGCACATTTAATTGAAAACTTGCTTTTTCACAAAATGATTTTTTTGTGAAAATGTTGACATTGTCAAAATCTTTTGGTTTTCACATAAAAATGTTCTTTTTTCAAGTTTTTTTTTAATGTATTGAAAACATTACTAATGTGATTATTGAAATATTGTATTTACCTAAGACTTGGATTTTAGTAAACAAACAATTCCATTTTGATAATATTTTCAAAAACTATGCATCCATTCTGAAAGCTTCAAAATGAAAAAACAAACAAACAAACAAAAAACAGATGAAAATGTTAAATTATTTTTGTATTACCTTCTCCAATAAGCATCTGTGCGGTCTTTCATTCTTCCTTCTACACATTGTTCATAAGGCCACTATCCTTTCCACACTTTTATTCAGGGGTACAACCAGAATTTTGCTCAGGAGGGGGCACAGGTTACCTGCCTGGCTGCCCCAGAATTGTGTGGTATTTTGACCAGGTCACAACACCACTCATTCAACTTCAGTCTGGCTGCCCCTCTGTCCTAGGGGGCCAAACTTAATTAAGTCACATTGCAACCTGGCTCACGGGGTCACAGTGTCACTCAGGTTTGGCTTGCCCACCTCTCCATAGAATCATAGATGTGTAAGACTGGAAGAGACCTCAGTAGGTCATCTAGTCCAGTCCCCTGCACTCAAGGCAGGACTACATAATAACTAGACCATTCCTGATGTTTGTCTAACCTGTTCTTAAAAACCTCCAATGACTGAAAATCCACAACCTTCCTCAGGAAATTTGTTCCAGTGCTAAAACACCCTGACAATCAGGAAGTTTTTCCTAATGTCCAACATAAACCTCCCTTGCTGCAATTTCAGCCCATTGCTTCTTGTCATATCCTCAGAGACTGAGGAGAACAAATTTTCACCCTTGTCCTTGTAAGACCTTTGATGTACTTGGAAACTATTATCATGTCCTTCCCCCTCTCCAGTATTCTCTTCTCCAGACTAAACAAACCCATTTTTTTCAACCTTTCCTCATAGGTCATGTTTTCTAGATCTTAAATAACTTTTGTTGCTCTTCTCTGGACTTTCCCCAATTTGTCCACATCTTTCCTGAAATGTGGCACCCAAAACTGGAGATAATACTCTAGTTGAAGCCTTATCCTTGCGGAATAGAGGGGAAGAATTACTTGTCACCCATCATGACTGGAATGCAGGGCAAGCAAATTTGAGAAAGTGGTGTTGCAACCTGGCACATAGGGTCACACTGCCACTCACTTAAATTTGGCCTGACTGCCCCTCCATAGTCTGGTCAGAAGTTTAGGTGGGTGAGGGAAGTTGCCCCGCCCCTCTGTCATTGTGCTCCTGTTTATATACCTCTAATAGAATATCTTCTACTTAGCTAACAAAGTTATGTCATAACAAAATATTAATATTAAATTATGAAGGGAGGGAGGTTATTTGATACCATCAGACCATGTCACTTAGATATTGTATAACCCATGTGCCTAATAGGGAGATATGTCTTTAAGAGATCCACAAAGAAGGCAGGGAGTAGAAATGAGTTGTGTCTGGTTCATTATTGCTAGGCTGATGCAGTTAGCACTCCACACCCAAACGTTTCTGAAATTGGGCCTAGTAGTTTTGGGTATGCTTAATAGGCTCCCTGTGGCTGGACTCACACTTCATGAGGGCAAGTACTCAGGGTAGCTGCCTAACCAAGCCCATGTGCCGTGTGTGGGTTAGGAGAAGTTGAGCCACAGGATCAGCACAGGCTGTTTTCTCTAACTCTGAAGCATATTGCAACAGGGTGGATTTTTTTTAAATGTATGTACTTAAACAGAATGGTTAGTTATTTAGTTAGCTGACTAGCTAACTGAGTGATTTCAGGAGAGGAGTGGGAAGAGTCTGCATGGATTCCAGGTGGAGGTTTCCACAAGCAAAAGTAGAGAAGATATTGTTGCAGTGCTTTTGACTCAGCAGACTGTACAGATTTTGGTGATCAAAGACTGTAACTGAGACTCAGGTAAACTTAACCTAAGCTTTTGGGAACTTGAGTTACTTCTCACTGTGTTTCTGTGGGGACTGACCTAGTTAGATTTAATATGTTTTGTTTATGCATAACGGTGAAGATAATGTATGAGGATTATAAAGTAGCCATATTATGTTGTAGAAATTATCCACTGGGATATGATGTCATTCCCTCTTGTTGACCCATTGACATTTACGTATTTAGCACAGTGGAAAATCTTCAACAGGAGAGACTGAGGCCTTGTCTACACTATGGGGGTAAGTCGACCTAAGTTACGCTACTCCAGCTACATGAATAACATAGCTGGAGTCGACGTAGCTTAGGTAGTCTTAGCCCGGTGTCTTGACTGCACTGTGTCAATGGGAGATGCTCTCCGGTCGACTTCCCTTACTCGTCTCAGGGAGGTGGAGTACTGGGGTCGACTGGAGAGTGCTCTGCCGTCAATTTAGCGGGTCTTCACTAGACCCACTAAATCAACCCCTGCTCATTGATTGCAGCAGCGTCGATCTCCCTGTAGTGAAGACAAGCCCTCAGATAGCCCCTCCTCAGAATATTCTATAGGTCAGTGGTTAGCACACACTCCTGAAAAGTAGAAGATGCTAGTTCAAATCCTTTTTCCCCCTCAGGCAGAGTGGAACTGAATCTGGGTCTCTCACAGCCCAGGTGAGTGCTTTAACCACTGGGATAAAAGTTATAAAGTGAACATCCACACCCACTGACATTTTGTCTGGAGGAAGGCAGGCACCTAACTCATTCCCACCAGAAACACCTTAGACAGTGCCATCTCCACCTCTGACTGTTTTGTATGGAGCAGACAGGCACCTCTTATTTCCACCCATTAGACATCAAAGTTGCCTGACTCCAAGCAGCAGGTTCCCATTTCTGGATCAGTAAGCAGAAATAGATGCCTTCCTCCAGCCTAGACTTAGCATTCTGTCCATGACAGAGGAGGGGCTTAGCTCACACACTTGGCATCAGAATTTTCCATGGGCTAGCTTAGGCATCTCACCCCCAGCATGCTGGTTTTGTGGATTACATTCTAAGTTGCCTATCTCTCTCCATGCACTGTGTCAGGAGCATAGGCACTTAACTCAGGCTTTTTGGATTACAGTGATATTCCTATGATTTTCTAGGAATCATAACACTCAGCATTGCAATATTCAAGTCTCTTTCTGGATTCAGGTCATTGATCTTAGGTGTTTTTTTCTTTTCTTTTTTTAATTATTATGCTTTCTCCTAACTTACTTACAAGGTGGTTCTATTTATAATAACTTTTTCCAAAAAATCTGCAAGTTACAGTAGAAGTCCATCTGCTGTTGATATGATTGACAGATTCCTGGCATCATAAAATGGGTTGGGAATTATAGCCTAATTAAGTCTGGGTCTCAGGGCATCAAATGAAATGATCCTTCAAGGTTAATCACTCAATGAGTCCAGGGCTAAGCACTGGCATTTTAAAGATGGATATCAAATTAATAGTATGGGAATGACTATACAAATTAGATTATATAATACCAGTATATCTACAACCATACTAACACCTATGTTAAACCTCTGGGCATGTACAGTGTTAGCTGTTTCCAGAAGACAGGAGCAAATTCAGAGTGGGATGAGTGGTCATGGAGTTAAATGGATGCCAATAACTTTCAAAATCACATTTTTAATTAATTTATTTTTAACTTCTATTGTATCACAAAACCTACTGAAATCAATGGGAGAGGAAGCTGCTCAGCACCACTGAAAATTAACTCATCCATTTTTCCCCAATATATATGATGACACTACACCCCATATTTGTCATGATAATATTATTATGATATGATTATGGCATAATTATTATTCATTTTGTATAAGATGGGTCATGTAAGGTGTCACTGGAAAAGTTATGATTTGCTGAATATGATTTTCCTATTTGTATGCATATATCATTTTTTGTATCTGAAGTTATGAATATTGACTAAGGATCTTTATTTCAAATGGGCTTACTCTGGAAAACACCAACAGCCAGCCTTTCAGGTACAACAATGAAGACGCCAGACTGTGCTAATGACTCATCACAAAGACAACGGGCTGTGAAATAGCTTAGCCTTCCTGTAAATGTTTCGGCCAGCCTTTAAGTAATTGTGGCCATGACTCTGCAAAGGCAGATGACCAGACCACATGACCCTGGACTCCATTTTGGGCACCTGTATTTTTCCACAAACTGTTTTGGGAACCAAGTTTGAAACGAAGGGATCATGACCTATGCCAAAGCTATATAAGGCAGGGAGTGACATCATCAGTTGCTCTTCACTCCCCCACAACTCAACACCTGGGAGAAGCTCTGTAACAATGCTGCCTCTGACGGGACAGAACTGAGAGTCTCAATTCAGGACAAATTGCTTAGAGCAGGGCAGTTACAGCCCAAAGCTGGAGTTCCTTTATTATTAAGGCACCAAACCAGCCAAACAGAGAGGACTTCGGTTTTACCCCATTGGCTAACCAGAAGTCATAAAAGCAATTCCCTCAGACACTCCAGTTTCACAGTATCACCACCAGGGCCACTCCTTATGGGGATGAATGGTTATGAAAACCAATACTCCAGTAAAAGAAAAAAGGTTCTCCTGATCCCACAGGACCAAGCCCCAGACCCAGGTCAATATACAAATTAGATCTTACTCACAAATCACACTGTTGCCAATCCTTTAGAATCTAAAATCTAAAAGTTTATTTATAAAAAGAAAGAAATATAGATGAGAGCTAGAATTGGTTAAATGGAATCAATGACATACAGTAATGGCAAAGTTCTTGGTTCAGGCTTGTAGCAGTGATGTAATAAACTGCAGGTTCAAATCAAGTCTTTGGAGTACATCCACAGTTTGAATGGATCATTCAGTCCTTTGTTCAGAGCTTCAGTTTGTAGCAAGGTTCCTCCAGAGGTAAGAAGCAGGATTGAAGACAAAATGGAGGGGTTTCCAGGATCTTTTATAGCCTCTGCCATGTTGGAGGACACTCCTTTGTTCTTACTGTGGAAAATCACAGCAGCAAGATGGCGTTTGGAGTCACATGGGCAAGTCACATATCCATGCATGACTCCGTTTTTTACAAGGAGAGCAGCCATTGCTCACATGCTACCTTGAACGTTCCCAGGAAGACTTCTCATGTGGATTGGAGTCTCCCAATGTCCATTGTCAGTTAAGTGTTTCTTGACTGGGCACTTAATCTGAAGAGTCCCTTCTCAATAAGCTAGCCAAATGCTTCACTGGTGTTGCTTAGAATCAAACACATTGAGATACAAGTACATAGCCAATATTTATAACTTCAAATACAAAAATGATACATGCATACAGATAGCATAATCATAACCAGCAAATCATAACTTTTTATAGACACCTCACTCAACAACCTTTGTACAATATTTGCTGCAAATATATAACACTGGTTGCAACAATTATCTATACGGTTAAGGTTCATGTCAATAACACCACAAGCTCTGAAAGAAAAAGACTTGGAATGGGGGTGGGGAATCCAAGCTGCAAAACAAGTGCAGCTTGTCACTTGAGAATCTGCAAGCCCACTTGTATCATCTGTCAGGATGAGAAATTGCTAATTCATATCCAATCTTTCTAATATTTTAGGCTTAGTTTGTGGTTTTGTTTATTTACTAGATAATCTGTTTTGATCGGTTTGCTATCACTTATACTCAATTAAAATCTATCTTTTTATAGTTAATAAACTTGTTTTTGCTTTATCTAACCCAGTGTACCTTTGAGTGAAGCATCTGGGGAAAAATCTCAGCTTGGTTAACACAAGTTTGTTGCATATTCCTCTCTACGTTGAGGGAGGGGCGAACTGGGTAATAAATTCATACTGGTTGGAATTTCAACCAGGGCAGGGCAGTACAGCTCTGGGATGCTAGACTGGGAAGCTGGGGATATCTTGGCTGTAGCCTCTGTATTGTTGGTTCATGCAGTGGTTGGTCAACCTACATGTAACTGCAGGTGAGTGTGTCCCTGCCAGTGCTAACGCTGGTGGGAGTGTATGACTGGGAGCGATCTACAGCTTGTCACAGCAGCACAGTGTGAGAGGGAGCTGAGGCTGGTGGGTCAGAGGGCTCAGTGGAACCCCAGTTCCAGGTGGTACCCCGTTGGGAATCTGTCACATACTTTGTGCATTTAACAAAACGTTGTGCATAGTCAGCTTTCCTGTCCCTATGCATAAACACTTAGTTTCCCCTGCTGTTTGTGTGTGGCTTTTCCATATCCACAGAAGGAGAAAAAAACATTTTCAAAAATTGGGAAAGGTGCATGGAAAGCCACAAAAAATGATGAGGAAGTGAGGGGCGGTTTATTACCTGAAACTGCATTTAACTATTTTTTTTAAAAGCTGCCAGCATTTCCAGCACACAGTATCCCTTTAATAAAAGCACTGTTTCTTTTTTCCTGGCTCTTGAGTGTTCACGCAATATTAAAGACATCAGAAGGATTTTCTAATCATGCCACCATCAGTTCTATCATCTGAAAAGTTCTGTGTGACTTGTAGCTGAGGAGTTAATAGGGGAACTGAAAAGTGAAAGGGTTGTATGCTGCAAATAAAACATAGACTGACTCTGTACCTCATGTTTGGAATAAGTAAACATTTCCTCATTATCAATTCACTGAGTGTTTTCAGCTCTTTGTAAAGTCAAATACAATCAGTGCCAAAAATAAGAATTGCTTCCTGAAAACTAATTCACCATTCCTCAGACTTTTAAAATCAATTTCATTTCATGGCCATTTAAAAGTGTCTGTAAAGAGCAAAATGAAAAAAAAAAAAAAAGACACATTTATGTCATCAACAAGGCCATATTTAACAGACTTTTTGACTTAGCAACCATTTGTTTGTCTTGGAAAGACCATTGTCTTACAGACAGTTCTGGAGAGATTGCTCTAAATGAGTTAGACAGCCAGCACATTCCTTACTGAGACAATTAGCATATGATTAGTTGAAAAAAAATGGTGGATGGGGACAAAACTGTCTATTTTGCTTTCAGCTTGAAGGCAGAGGTCTGTTTTTCAAAGTGCAGTCCAGATTTGGTCCTACTTTCTCCTCCGTGTTCACTGTTCACTGAAGTAATTGGCAGATTATTGCATCTGTTTCAAAATGTAAAATACAACGGTGTAATAAAATAAACATTTGTGTAATTAAATTAGTTTTCAGAGTGATTTAGACCAAGACTACTGCCATCCATCACAATTTATTTTAATTTCTCAGTGCTTATTTAGATTGCACAGTATCCCTAGATGAATGTGGTTTTTCATTAATTTTTTTAGTTTAATTCTATCTCTAGGTACTTAGAAGAGAAATAAAAATGTAAATATGCAGACAATGAAAGAAAGTGTCCTTTTCCCATGAGAATTTTAACTTACAGAAAAAAATAATGTATATTGTAAAATGCACATTTGTTGAAGCTTGAAAGATGAGGAGTAAAACAAATGTCTAAAAATGTCTTTGATTTCTGAGGGAGGCACTAATGATATTCCTATTTATACATCCCAGAAATAGCGCATGGGAACAACATGAAAACAAAATGAGTGAAAAATTCTAAATACTATTTGTTCCCTTATATTTAATTGAGCATACAGAATTCTAATTCAGCTCAAGTTGACTTCACTGGAGTTACACTAAGGATTTGGATGTGCCAGGGGAGTCCAAGAGAAGGGTGGCAGTGGAATTAGCAATCCTCCATTGAGTAGATCCTTTCATTCTCTTCTCAACCATCTTTTCCTCCTTCAGAAGAAAGGAGGTTGCATGAGACTGTGGAGTTTATTGCACTCATCGGCTGGAGTAGGTCTCATGGAGTGGCTCTGAAGCCTAGTGAAGGATTTTTCCACCCACATTGAACATTTGTCCAGTGCCCAGGTTACTGGATTCAGATGAACTTCCATGCATTTTATTTTTTTTCTTATAGCATAGGACCAGATTGTCAATCATACTTATACAGGTGTGTAGGATGGCACTAGGGGCTAATTTCCTCTTCCTCCCTACTTGTTCCATTCAATGACTAGGAACATTTGAAGTCCTGTGCTAAAGAGAGCTCAAGGCCTGTTCGCTCAGTGTGCCTCCATAGTCACATACTGCACCACATGGGGATGGGAGAAGATGGGGACATAGAACTTGAAGCATGAGTCAACCTGCACTGTCCCTTTGCATACTGGGTGGCTCAGGAGAGAATACAGAGTAAAATCCAAAATCCACTGAAATCAATTGGAATTTTATCATTGACTTCAATGGGGTCCGGATTTCACACAATGCGTCCCATAAGGCAGAGTACCTAAATGACATAGGTTGGTTTATTAAAAGTATCATACTCCTGAATGAGTTCATAATGGAGGTTACATCAGCTTTATCAGCTGGTTGTATCATATTATAGGATGTGTGGCACTATTGTTTAGGATACCTCGAATCCTGCTGATCCATTGCTACACAGAAGCATAGTGTTTTACAGGTGACAATAGGAGTCAAATCAGATATGAAATCAAGCATGGACATTTGAATAATTTTAGGGCAGGTAAATCCACAGACCATGGACATTTGATTACTTGTCTTGATAATTATTTGAAAAATAATTATTTATTTTTGAAATAAAATATCATTGAAACATTAAGGTACAGATTTTCAAAGGCATTTAGGAGTTGGGCACCTATGTACTTTTGAAAATTCCACCAAGTGCTGATTTGCATCTTTAGGTGTCTAAATGGTTTGGAAAAATTTGGCCCTAAAAGATTTTCAAATGTTAAGATTCTGTCTGGAAGACTTCAGTAGAAACTAAAATAGCCTCTAAGCACACTTAAATACCCATCCATTGACCTGCAGATAAAAGCTGACAGTATTACTTTTGGAATGAATTAGACAATTTAGTCCAATTTGGAACATTCCTAGTAACTTGTGGATGTCTCTACAGGTTAGACCCAGCACATCACTTTTATGGATAGATATTACCCTTCACGGATCACTGAATGTACCCATATTCTACAATTAAGTACGTTTGATAAAAAACAAAGAAATCCAAGCTATTTTCAGATGACTCAGCGTAGCACAGCTGTATTTTTAATGGCACACTATTGATCTTGCATGTCTATCTTCAAGTAAATCAAGATGTAAGATAAATTTTGACCTGATATTTTCTAAGGCAGCACTGCATTTTGTTTCTTCTTTTTTCCACTTTGGTTTCCTTTCTTTCTTTCTTTATATAGAGCCTTTGGCAGAACACCTCAGGGTGCTGAACAATATAAAATAATGGCTTCAATATCAAAACAATATTTCAAGTGTTACCATAATGATTGAAAAAACATACACAGAGCGACTGAAGAACACAAATATTTCCTTGGGGTCTTTTATAAAGTACAAGAAAGGAGAGAGACAAGAGAACAAACAAAATCAGAGTTATGTTTATCTGAATGTGTGATCACTAAATCACACATTCTGATGTTCTTGTAGACATATGTGATCTAGTTAAATAAACACATGCATTTTTTTAATATGCCACACATTAGAGTGGCCACACATTTAAAGAAAATTATCTCTACATTAAATAAACATATCACTGTTTTCCTGTTGCCACAAAGACAGTGATTTGAGTTGAAAATAAGAGGAGGTGTGATCATATACTTAAATAAACTCACTACTGAAACTATGGGCATGAAATGAAAGTGTGATGTTACAATACTATTCACCGTATACAAAATGTGCTAATTAAAAATCTGCAAACCAAACTATATACAGCTTATAGTATGGGTAATTTTTAGTACTAATATAAACTAAGAGAACTTAGCAAACATAACTGTTTTCAGATAGCCAGAATTCATTTCCAGGAGCTGCTACCTTTTTAGAAAAACAATGAGCACATGACAGAACTGCACATCTCTGTGTGACAGTCTTGAGGTGTTTTTAAAAGGAGAAACCTACTTAGCCCTTAGAACATGACACAGGAAGTACCAACATACTTCTTGTAGTCTGGGACCTCTCTGCCTGAGACACCTCCTCTTTCTCTATGGTTATTGCAAGTCAGAAAAGGCCAGTTACCCCATCCCAGGAGTCCAGGGAAGTGTGTAAAGTACGGTAGTCAGTGGGAGAAAGGAACAATTAGCATCTCTGAGATGGAAGGAATAGGGTCATTACAGACTATTATTCCTTTAAGGGACTGGTCCCAGGAGGCTTTTAAAGTGGGCAGGACATGGCTCCCCTTTCTTTCAGCCAGCACAAACAGATGTTTGGGGTTAGTAGACCCACCTGAAGAGGATCAAGAGAGTTTGCAGGCAGAGATCTGAAGCATACAGCCTCAAGCAGGAGGATTTTGGAACTCCTGAACTTCAGGGGGTGTCTACAGGCTAGGAATCACACAGGACCCAAAAAGGAGGACTGCAAAGACCCTGAATTTGAGGAGAGAGTCTGCAGACTGGGAAGACAAAATGAGAAACACATGCACAGCCCTCAAAAGGGAGGGTTGAGAAACCCTGAATCCTAAAAGGAAGTTTTTGGGGGGAGCTGATTGATCTGAATATATTAGATCCCAAGAGAGGGGGAATATTGTTTTAAAGACTCAGGATGTTAATGCATTATTTTGAGAACTGAGGGAAACTATATCAGGGTACCTGAAAGGCCATTCCAGGCCATGAGGGGGTGTCCTGGGGTAGTACTTGTCTACAGTTACCAACATTGACATTCTCATGCTAAGATTCTTAGATTTGAATGTCAGAGGGCTGTTTGCAAACCTTTATATGAATAAGAGCCTAAAATCTGGAATTTGTTTGGGTCTGACAGTATCAGAGTTTATTGTTTGTAGTGTTATGGTCAAGTGCAAATATCGTGGGGAAAATCCTGGACCCATTGAAGTCAATGGGAATTTTGCCATGGATTTTAATGGGACCCAGACTTCACCTTTTCTGTTTATTTAGAGTCAGAATCTGATATCCTTACTCAAACTGATAAGTAGCTTTGATTTCAGTAGGACCATTCCTAGGGTATAAGCATCTGGTCTTTAAGCTTTCTTATTAATTCTTGTATTGGAGCGTAAGCTTCCGTGGGTGAATACCCACTTCGTCAGATGCATGTAATGGAAATTTCTATTACATGCATCTGACGAAGTGGGTATTCACCCACGAAAGCTTACGCTCCAATACATCTGTTAGTCTATAATGTGCCACAGGACTCTTTGTTGCTTTTTACAGATCCAGACTAACATGGCTACCCCTCTGATACTTATTAATTCTTGTATCTTAAGATCTATAGTTCATGCAGAATTAGTAGAAACAGGTTCATTTAAAAATGGGAAATATTTAGCAAAGTAATTAGGATAAAATCAAAGACTCTAAAGTTGTTCACATACTTTCTGGAAATGTAGTTCACAAAAAAAGAAGAAAAAAACATGTAAAAAGGGTATTCCACTGCATTAAAACCGAAATGATATCTATCCTTTCAGGCATCAATGGAAGAGTAATTGACCCAGGCTTCAGTTATATGCTCCCACTTCAGCTTGGGTTGACTCAAGCAGTATCTCACCATGATCACAGATCTCAAAATACAGGATGGAACTCTCCTCCAGCTCAGGTCTCTCTCCCCAGTTCAAAGTCTTTGTCCTCCAGACGTCTTTCCAGGTGTATCATGGTGAGATACTGCTTGAGTCAAATCCTGTTTAGTTTATAGAATTCAGACTGTGAATTTCCTTAGTAACCAGCTTTGATCTCTATGCTAACTACTTATAATTAAGGCTGCGAGTTTGTCATGGAGGTCATGGAAATCATGGATTCCATGACTTTCCAGGATCACCGTGACTTCTGTAGTGGTCAGTATGGCTGGCCTGTGGGCTGCCTGAACAGCTCGGGCAGCAGCAGGAGTTTGGGTGTGGGAGGGGACTCAGAGCTGGAGGTTGGGGTGCGGGAGGGGGTGAGGGCTCTGGGCGGCACTTACCCTGGGGGTGCTCCCCTTAAGCGGTGACAACCCTCAGCTCTTGGGCAGAGGCATGGCCAGGCAGCTCTGTGTGCTGCCTTTGCCTCAAGTCACTGCCCCCCCCCCCCCAGCACCCGTGGTGCCCCTGGTCCACCCCCTCCAATATTTAGTCAGGGGTACAAGTCATGGACCATTCACAGTCCATGAATTGTTGTTTATTGTCCATGACATGTCCATTACTTTTACAAAAAATACCTGTGACTAAAACATAGCCTTACTTATAATCACTTAAAATCTATCTTTCTGTAGTTAATAAATTTGTTTTATATTTTACCTAAAACAGTGTGTTTTGGTTGAAGTGCTTGGCAAATCTCAGTTCGGTTTACAAAGGCTAGTGCATGTCCTCTCCACATCAAGGGAGGGGTGGACTGGGTAATGAACTTACACTGGTCAGGCTTCTGAGCAGTGCAAGATGGTAGGGCTCTGGGGTGGAAGGCTGGGGAGCTGGAGGAAATTGGCTGGAGCCTCTCTATTGTTGGCTCATGAGTGGCTGGGAGAAGCATTCATGTAACTCGGTTGGGTGTGTACCTGCCTGTGGATTTCTGTGTAACTGCAGTACCTGCTAGAGGTTTCTAGCTTGTCACAGCATCACAGAGGGATACCCCAGGTTGGTGGGTCAAAAGGGCTTAATGGTCACACAGTGCAGGTTGTACCCTAGGAACCCCATTACATACACACCATATGACATCTCTGTTTTAAATCCTTTTTTAAGTCCAATGCCTGTCCTTGAGCTAGTGCATGAACATCTTTTAAAAAAGCATCCAGTCTTTGGCTAAACATTTCCAGCCATGAAGAAACCACCAGAATCCTTGGTACATTCCAGTGATTTGTTATTTCTACCAAAAAAAAAAAAAAAAAAATGCTGGACTAATAATGATGAAATTAAGGAATGATTTGGGATAGTCAATATCTCTAATTAAATACATGTAGTATGTATGCAGTATGTATAATATATCAAAATATTGTATGATTAATATGTGACTAATCATTGTCTTGACAACTTTATATCTCCTTCCTTTGTCTGCTTCTCTGTGTGTTTGATTATTTGGGGCAAAGACCCTGTCTTCCTCTATGTTTGTGCAGAATCTAGCACATTGTGGGCAGTATCAGAATGAAATTAATAGTAATAAAATAGTAACACTAATAATCATTTTCATTCTTTGTTATATTATTTGTACCCTAATCAAAGCTGACGGCAATAATTTATATAAATCTATTAATTTACTAATAGAATTCTACTGCATGTTCAGAATCATGCAATCCAGGTACTTTTGCCTACCATAAGCAATCTGTTATAATTGCTGCAATTTACCTTAATAAAACACCTACTGTAGCAAAGGTATATTCTCCAGCACACAACCAACACAAAATATATTTTGCTGTTAATGTAAAGAGAAAAAAACAATGTTTTAATCAAACCAAATATGTTAAAGCATGATGTTCTATCACCATCAGGAAAGTTACAGGTCACAGTGATCTGAATACACTATGTAGCTAATGCCCAACAGCTGAAACAATGCACAAATCATTTAAATTATTTCTACTTGATCCTGGCATTCACAGTATGAGATTTTGCTCATAACATTGTTTCCTGCTGTCTAGCATCTGGTTAGTGTCTCAGTAGAGGTCCAAGATCTCAGATTTGGATACAATAGTAGTGCAAAGAAACTGAGCAAGCAACATCAGTTCCATTTCTGAAATTCCAGGCAACCATCCAAACACTGTTACAGCTTCAACGGAGGAGGTCACTAGAGAGTTCGAGTTCCAAAGTAAACTATGGATATATCATCCCATTTAGGAAGGAAAAATAGCAACAGCTGAATAATGGCAAAACCTTTTACATTCTAATCTATCCCATACCATTCAATTCTGCTACAGCCTCGGGGGATGCTAGGGATCTCTAAATGTTAACATTAATGATAATATAAATAATACAATAATACCAATAATAAAATAGTATCAATAATAAAAGTTGCCATTTAAAAAAATATACTATACTCTTCTGATGCAGACTACCCATTTTTTGTAACATCACATAAAGCAAGGCAAGAAAACTAAAAAGGTTCTAATCCAAAAGGAAGAGTCACTCCTCACCACATGCTTATTAATATTATTGTGAGTGACCTAACATGATTTTCATAAGGCAATTTACCATATAGCCAGCAGGCTGTATGAAGTATGTGACTGGATTAAAGGGGTGGTTGCAGACTGGAGAATGTGTGTTCAGCTACTACTTAAGAAGCAGTTTTCCCACCTGAGCAAGATAAAACTTCTGATTTTGTGCTAAATTTTCTTTGTCTTACTGTTACCCATTCTTCCACTTTCACTTGTATGTTTTCTCCACCTGCTGTATCCTGTCTAACACGAAGACCGTGATCCAATACCATCTGAAATCAACGAGCACCTTTCTATGACTCTAATGGGCACCCTTGCATTGACTTCAATTGGCACTAAATTGTGACCCTAGATGGCAAACTTTCTTGGGCAGGGACTGTCTTGTTTCTTTCTTTTCTGTACAGTGCGTATCTTAATGGGATCCTGATCCTTGACTTAAGTTCCTAGGTGCTACCATCATAATAATAATTATTAAGTAATAATTACCTGAGTAGCTCAGTTTGCACACAGAGATTCATAAATTATAAAGCCAGAACGACCATTCTTATCATCTAGTCTGACCTTCTGTATAGCACAGGCCATAGGCTTCCCTGAATTAATTTCTGTTTGAACTAGAGTATATATATAATTTTTACAACCTATGGGCCTCAAACCCAGGTCTAAAGGAGCAGCCACACTTTGAGCCTCCACTTGGTAGACTACTGACTGCACCTGATCCAGGACTCATGAAGCCCAGCCCAGCTTGAGGCTCCTCCCCTGACATCCCATTGGTGGAGTCCCAGAGCAGCAGACTGGCTCACTGGCCCTACTTAAGCCAGCAACAGGAAGCTCTCTGAATAATTGGGATCCACCACCTTTTTCTGCAGATTGATTTTCTGGTGTCCTGTCCTCTGACTTGTAGTTCTGATCTCTGGTTGGTCTCCTGCCTTAAACCCTCTGGTTTCCTGACGCACCCTGATTCTGGTTACCAACTTGTGGTTCTGATATCCTGACTCAGCTGCCTCTTGACTCCTGACTGTGGACTCTCACTCTGACCACTAGGTCTGGCTGTCTACAATCTGGCCTTGTCAATTTTAAAAAATCATCCAATCTCAATTTTAACTTTTCTAATGATGGAGGATCCACTACAACACTTGATATCAAATGGTTAATTACCGTCACTGTTTTTTTTTAATTGCCTTTTTTTTTAGTCTGAATTTCTCTAGCTTCAAATTCCAGCCATTGGATCTTATAATACATTTGTTAGATTGAAGAGCCCTCTGTTAGCAAATTTTTATTGCCCATGTATATACTTATAGACTGTAATCAAGTCACCCCTTAGCTATGTTAAGGTAAACAAATTGAGGTATTTGAGTCTATCACTATAATGCTTGTTTCCCAATCATTTAATCATTTTGTGACTCTTTTCTGAACTCCCTCCAATTTATCAACATCCTTCTTGAATACTGGATATCAGAACTAGACACAGGATTCCAGAAGCAGTTGCACCAGTGCCAAGTACAGAAGTCATATATCCTCCTTACTCCTACTCAATATTCCCGGTTTGTACATCCAAGGATCACACTATCCATTGTAGTCACAGAACATCAGTGTGAGGTCATGGTGGATAATCAGCTAAACATGACTCCCAAAATTTTTTCAGAGTTACTGCTCCCCAGGATTGTATCATCCATCTAGTAAGTATGCTCTAGATTCTTTGTTCCTATATGCATACATTTACATTTAACTGTATTAAAATGCATATTGTTTTCTTGCACCTAGTTTACCAATGATCTAGATCTTTCTGCATCAGTGTTCTGTCTTCTTTGTTATTTACCACCTCCTTAATTTTTGTGTTGTCTAAAAAGTTTATCAGTGATGATTTTATGGTTTTCAAGAGAGGCATCCTCATCTTCCTCCCGCCTCACTAGCTGATTTGTGTTGAGTCAGGCATGTGGTGTTGTCATTTTTATTTTTTTGCATGAAATAGCTTAGGTGCATGACACCAGGACAGGGTTCCTGACTGTGAATCAGAAGCAGAGGTCATCTGCAAACTTTATCAGTAATGATTCTGTTTTCTCCCAGGTCATTGACAAATACCCCTGGGACCTCTCTAGGAATACACCAGCATGCTGATTCCCCAATTACAATTACATTTTGAGAACTAACAGCCAGTTTTTAATCCATTAATATGTGCCATGTTGATTTTGTATTCTAGTTTCTTAATAAAAAGATGGTGCAGTACCATTTCAAGTGCCTTACAGAAGACTAAGTATATTACATCAACACTACTACCTTTATCAACCAAACTTATAATCCTCTGAAAATAGAGGATGTAGACACCACAATTGAAATGACACATCCCCTTCATCTGTTGACTTGATCGCTCTCTGGTGTCTGAATTGCAGATACTGTATAGCTGTCCTTTCCATGGTGGAGAGATTGTGGGTGGATGAGATATTTGTTAAGAATTTCATTCATTTTTCCCCCGAAGCAGTCAATGTAATGTTCAAGTGTGTTGTTTCGTTGACTATGGGATGTCCAGTCAGATGATTCTCTTTTCTTATGGCTGTCAGTGGGGATGTGGTAGTTATGGGTCATTGTTGTGAAAGAATTCTTGGAGGTGAGGCCAGTGAAAGAATTCTTTGCTTTCACCACATGGTAGTACCTTTAGTAGCTGCTGTTTAACATCCTCCACAGTTACAGATGATTGTTTTCATCCCAACGCCATCGTATGATATCACTACATCTGATTTTTCCCAAATATAGAACAGAAATATGTATTGAACACTTTGGCATTACCAGCATTACTGTTGACAATTCAACCATTTTCTTCTAGTAATGGAATGATTCCATTGTTAGGACTTGTTTTATTCCTAATACCCTTGAAAAACTCCTTTGGATTGTCCTGAATTCTGGTGACCATAGGTTTCTCCACATGTCCTTTTGCTTCACCTATTGATAGTCTACAATTCCTAGCTTCTGATTTATATTGACTATCAGCTTCCCCTTTCTTCCACTTGTTATATATTTTTTTAAAATTATTTCTATAGCTGCTTTTACTTCTCTTCTAAACCAGGTTGGTTGTTTAACCAGTATGGTCTCTTTTCTCAGTTGTGATAGGTTTTGGGGGCATCTGGTAAATATTCTTAAACAACTCCCAATTATCAGTCACATTTTTCTGTTTAAATTCTTTCTCCAAATTAATTTTTCATACCTGTGTTCAGCTATGTGCCACTGGCACTTTTAAAGCAAAGTGTATACATTACTGCTTTAGACTTTTCTGTTTGCACATCATAAATATAATCCAATCATCATGATCAATTGTACCTAAACTACCCCTGACTTTTAATTCTCATTTCAACGTCTCTTTCAGTCAAGATCAGATTATGTAGAATTCCTGCTAGTTGAATGTAACACTTTTTGAGTTAAAAAATTGCCAATTATAATTTTTTGAAATTCCAAAGGTGTTTTAGTACTGGCAGCATGAGACCCAGTAAATATCACTGAGACTGAGGTGCCCCATGATAACACTGCTTTTTCCCCCCACGCATTATAGAAAGATGTTAGTCATCCTGTTGTCTAGTGTGGTGGCTTGTAGCAGACCTTAACTAATATACCATCTTCTGCTTTGTCTGGTAGAATATTAATCCATAAGCATTCAAGATCACTTGCTTCTGAGTTGTCTGACTCAAACAGGAAATGCCACAGATGACCTAAAGTGCCACTACTCCTCCCCTTTTGCCCACTTGCTCTTTCCACAACAGATTATAACGATTGACTTTAATATTTCAGTCATTTGAATCTTCTCATCAGGTTTCAGTGACGACAACAACATATACTCGTATATGAGCAATTTCAATTCCTCTTGCTTCTTACACTAATGCTGGGAGCATGGGTATAGGAAATTAAAGAATTTCCTCTCTTCATGTCCTTTGATGTCTTGATTCATTTTGTTTCAGCATCTTGATTTTATGCTAAATGAGTGCTTATTTGTTCCTTCTTCTCACACTTCCCTTTTTAATGCCCTCCTGACTACTCTAGCTGGCCTGTCCCCTAGAAAACGGATTCTACTGAGATGGAGACCATCCAAACTGTGCAGCCGCCTCTCACCATAAATGGTGGACCAATCTACCTTTCATTACTTTCTTAGTTAGTGTTTCCTTTCAAAATCTTCTCTGTTCCTTCACTCATAGGACAGGAAGGATCTCCAAGAAGATCACTTGAACAATCTTCTCCTTCAACACCCTTACAAATTCTCTGAAGTCATCTATAACGTATAAGGTATCCTACAAGGCAGTTTTGTTAGTGCTGACATGCAGTATTATTGCCCTCTGACTTCAAAAGCCTATCCAATATTAGAGTCAGTCACATCTTTTGTCTTGGGCCTGAGAGGACAGCATACCAACCTGTTCCCTGCCTCTCCCTTTCAGAATGTTCTTTCCAGTCTTTTTAGTATAAAACCCCCAACAAGGGTTGTCTGTCTTCCTTCAGCAATTGTTGGTTTCTTTTTGGGCACTCTTGATTTTTCTTGTGGGTTGGGCTGAGCAGCCATCCATATGTGTGTCTCATACACCTCTGGCTCTTATGTAGTTTCTATGAGGAGCTGCGGGTAACGATTGGAAACTTCTAGTTGTGTGGAATTCCTCATGGTCCTCTTCTGTCTGGTAATCGCATCCTGTAGCTGTGTAGAATGCCTCCTCATCCTTTTGCTTTTACTGGTTATGAACTGCCAGATCTACTCTCTGATTTCTTCTGTCTCTGTTTCTGTGGTGACCTGTTACTTTCTCCCCTGAAACTGGTGCATCCTGAATCTGGTTGTCTAAGAACTCCTCAACCTTTTTGATGCTCTGTATTGCATGTACTAGTCTTTCCACTCCAATAATCTTTTCTTGCAGCATTGCCACTTCATCCCACAAGAGTTGAAATCTATGGAGTAAGATTAGGCATATAATTGCTGTAGGCCAACAGCCATTGGGGCCAGGGACCATTAGAAACTCCTTTTGGGGGGATATAAGAATACAGGTGGATCAACATTTTAGCACACGGGCTTCTGGCAGCTCCGCTAATTCATATATTGTTTTAAATTTTCAGATGTACAATGAGCTTGTGGAACCAGGACTAAGGTCTTGAAAAAAAGTAAGCTCCTTTTTCCCATGCAAACATCACTTGTGAGGGAGAAATTCAGAAATTATACACCATATTGTTATAAGCAGAATCAGAATTGTCTCTAAAGACAATACTTTTCCAGGTTGCCTTTGAAGTTTCAGCAGGTTTTTAACATTATACAGAAGCATTCAAAATTCCATCAAAATATTATAAATATATATTTAATATACCTGGGAAACATCAGTTAACAAGGTACCAAAAAAAGCATAAATAATCAATACTGAATTTCAGAAATTCTTGATCTTGATATTTCACACTTCTTTTAAACCTGCCAAGAGCATTTTAAATCACCTAAGCATTCTATCCTTATTTTGTTTAAGCAAATAACAAATATAATGAAATTATTCAGAGAGTTGTCAAACAAAAGACAAACTGATTCTACTAAAATGGTGGGGGGAGAGAAGACTAGAGAAGCAGCACTGAAGGAAACTTATAAATATTAAAAACATGTAAGCTGGCAATTCTTTTTATCACATGTAACACTTTAATATTAGTAAAATAGAGAAGGCTTGAAATTAATTTAGTTTTAAAAACCCTATTTAGTAGAATATAATTTAACAGGTGTATAATATATAGGAAAACATGATTGGCATGATCTGAAATTTCACATATATCCCCCTGTAAACCCAAATATCCCAGTTCAGTTAAATACATTGTTATACAATTTTTTAAAAGAATGTTATTTAAGACTGGAATAGCTCTTAATGAGCTATTCTGATCTATGATATCGATGGATAAATGTCAAAAGGTTCAGAGGTTGGTTCACATAAGTACACAAAATGTAGAACGTTTTGAATCTGCAAAATTGAACTTTTTTCAGAGTAGCAGCCGTGTTAGTCTGTATCCGCAAAAATAACAGGAGTACTTGTGGCACCTTAGAGACTAACAAATTTATTAGAGCAAAATTGAACTAGAACTCTTACTAGCCTTTAACCTCCGGAGACGTGGGTTCAACTCAAGTGACTCAGTTATGGCACTTTTACTTTTACCAAAAACAGTGCCTCTTGAATCACCAGAAAAATCTATGGCCTACAGCAAATCCTACTTAAGATCAGACACCAAAGGGATATAAGGGGAAATTTGCATGTCTCTTACAATGCAGGATAATTCAAAAATTGCCTAACTTGACTCAATAAGAACATGTGCTAAGGAAATACTTTGATACAGATTTGATCATACAGATAACATTATGCAACCTCTATAAATTCTGAAATTCAATACAAAATGTACATGTTTGCTGTGGTAAACCCCTAACTCCAGCAAGGGGCATCAAAAGGATCAACTGTTTGGGGTCAAAGAGTACTGAAGCTATTGCTTCAGTATAGAGGGTGTATTTCTTTCTTCTCACTGGGACAACATGATGTGGGACAAGTTGTTACAGATCCAGCCGCTCCTTTCCAATCAGAAAGGAGCGGCTGGGGTGTCCAATGGGTGTCTGTGTGGGGAATCCAAACCTTTGTCCCTTGATCCCAAGCTGTTTTAAGCAATGGAGCCTGAACAGAGTCTAGCCACTGTCCCAGTCTTGGGGTTCCTAAGCATTTAGTATAGACCTGCAGTTTAACATTCCCTCTTGAGAACCGTATCCCAATGCCTGGTTGCCTATCACCTCTGGGCACAGGGCTGACCCTTCAGACTCTCCATGCTTAAACATACCCCCTCCAAGAACAATCCCCCTAAGATATGAAAGTTCTGGTTTAGAATTTAATCCCTTTTGGAAGCAACCAGTAGCATCCCACACACTTTGCCTGGCGTTGAAGGCATTTGCTCTTTTTATACTTTATCATATAAAGCCCAGGAAGTACAGATCATACGGAAAACAATAAACACTAGACACATTTCCCTCACCCTTCCCTGGGGAATCCTTGGGGACTGTTGGTGTCCAGGAAAGAAGGAAGGCTGGCAAGGTGTCCCCTGTCTCATGCAGGCTCTTACATGATGGGTGGTCTCTCCCTCATGGAGTCCCTTCCGCAGCTTTTGTGACCCCTCTCTCTCCTGCACCACACTTTTTCTTACTCTTTAGCACTCTATTCCTGTGTTTCCTTATTTAAACCACTCCTGGTCATCTGGCTTCTTTCGTTTGCCTATACATTTCCACTGCTTCTACCACCCCACCCCCACTTTAGAGGGATAAACTAAAACTGGATTTCCACAGTATGAGCTCACCCATTGTTCCCCGGTATTTGCTCCTGAATAGGGTTGTTCATTCCTAAGCACCCCCTGCTGTATCAGTGCTAGGAGGGCCTGATACAACCCATGCCAGCTGAGGTGGAATTCACATTCTCAGAAGCATTCAGAAGTACAGCAATTTCATAATACACTTTCACAATAACAGCCAGAATTCATAAGTTGTACAGACAGATACTCAAGTTGACTCAGTACTTAAATAGATTTGACCATGATTTCTTCTGCTCTGCCATAAAATGCAGTCTAAAAACTGTTCAGTAGCTAAGGGCCAGATTATGGCATGGCTCTATGTTACTGCTCAGGAGCATTAAGTGGGAATAAGATCCTCCATGGCTTCTCAACATCTCATCTGCAAGCATTGGAGTAAAATGGGAACTACATTCCTGTTATTTCTAATCCTACCAGGTAGGTGGAGAGTGAACAAAAAGGCAGGAAACAAACATGGTGCTAACTAGAGCCATATAAACCTCAAATAGATAAATCAGACCTGACAGATTACAATCTAAAACCTGGCCTTTATGTCAAACCTGATATTTGGAGGGAAGGAACTTTCCCTTAAATGAAGGTGCCCCTCTGCTGTGGCTTCACTGCCCTGCATGGAAGCTGCTTGCTACTGTATCCATATACTCATGTACTCAGTGAGTATACCCCTCCCCAAATCTATCCAGGGATGAAAAGATCCCTCACAGACACAGCTCCATGGGGGTGCAGATCTCATGCAGTAGCTTCCCATAATATGTTCCTCACTTTGCCCTGCTCAGAAGAATATTGGTCCATTGCATTCAGGGCTTTTCAAGTCCCCAGTATGTGGGGTGAGAGTCAGGATTTTCTCCTCAGAGAATGATTCTTCTTCATTGCTGTAGCAATTAGGAAAAGTTGTAAGAAAGGGATTACAAATTCCTTATTTTTTATTATTTTGGGATATATTCTTATTTATAGATGTCATAAGAACATAAGAATGGCCATATTGGGTCAGACCAAAGATCCATCCACTGTCTACGGACAGTGACCAATGCCAGGTGTCCCAGAGGGAGTGAACCTAACAGGTAATGATCAAGTGTTCTCTCTCCTGCCATCTATCTCCACCCTCTGACAAACAGAGGCTAGAGACACCATTCCTTACCCATCCTGGCTAATAGCCATTAATGGACTTAACCTCCATGGATTTATCTAGTTCTCTTTTAAACCCTGTTATTGTCCTAGCCTTCACAACCTCCTCAGGCAAGGAGTTCCACATGTTGACGGTGCACTGTGTGAAGAAGAACTTCTTTTTATTTGTTTTAAACCTGCTGCCCATTAATTTCATTTGGTGGCCCCTAGTTCTTATATTATGGGAACAAGTAAATAACTTTTCCTTATTCACTTTCTCCACACCACTCATGATTTTATATATCTCTATCATATCCCCCTTTAGTCTCCTCTTTTCCAAGCTGAAAAGTCCTAGCCTCTTTAATCTCTCCTCATATGGGACCTGTTCCCAACCCCTAATCATTTTAGTTGTCCTTCTCTGAACCTTTTCTAATGCCAGTATATCTTTTTTGAGATGAGGAGACCACATCTGTATGCAGTATTCAAGATGTGGGCCTATCATAGATTTATATAAGGACAATAAAATACTCTCCATCTTATTATCTATCCTTTTTTGAATGATTCCTAACATCCTGTTTGCTTTTTTGACTGCCGCTGAACACTGCATCTTCAGAGAACTATCCATGATGACTCCAAGATCTCTTTCCTGATTAGTTGTAGCTAAATTAGCCCCCATCATATTGCACGTATAGTTGGGGTTATTTTTTCCAATGTGCATTACTTTAAATTTATCCACATTAAATTTCATTTGCCATTTTGTTGCCCAATCACTTAGTTTTGTGAGATCTTTTTGAAGTTCTTCACAGTCTGTTTTGGTCTTAACTACCTTGAGCAGTTTAGTATCATCTGCAAATTTTGCCACCACACTGTTTACCCTTTTCTCCAGATCATTTATGAATAAGTTGAATAGGATTGGTCCTAGGACTGACCCTTGGGGAACACCATTAGTTACCCCTCTCCATTCTGAAAATTTACCATTTATCCCTACCCTTTGTTCCCTGTCTTTTAACCAGTTCTCAATCCATGAAAGGATCTTCCCTCTTATTCCATGACAACTTAATTTACATAAGAGCCTTTGGTGGGGGACCTTGTCAAAGGCTTTCTGGAAATCTAAGTACACTATGTCCACTGGATCCCCCTTGTCCATATGTTTGTTGACCCCTTCAAAGAACTCTAATAGATTAGTAAGACATGATTTCCCTCTACAGAAACCATGTTGAGTTTTGCCCAACAATTTATGTTCTTCTATGTGTCTGACAATTTTATTCTTTACGATTGTTTCAACTAATTTGCCTGGTACTGATGTTAGACTCACCGGTCTGTAATTGCCGGGATCATGTCTAGAGTCCTTTTTAAATATTGGTATTACATTAGCTAACTTCCAGTCACTGGGTACAGAAGCCGATTTAAAGGATAGGTTACAAACCATAGTTAATAGTTCCGCAATTTCACATTTGAGTTCTTTCAGAACGCTTGGGTGAATGCCATCAGGTCTCGGTGACTTGTTACTGTTAAGTTTATCAATTAATTCCAAACCTCCCATAGTGACACTTCAATCTATGACAATTCCTCAGATTTGTCACCTACAAAGGATGGCCCAGGTTTGGGAATCTCCCTAACATCCTCAACCGTGAAGACTGAAGCAAAGAATTCATTTAGTTTCTCCGCAATGACTTTATCGTCTTTAAAGGCTCCTTTTGTATCTCGATCGTCCAGGGTCTCCACTGGTTGTTTAGCAGGCTTCCTGCTTCTGATGTACTTAAAGAACATTTTGTTATTACCTTTTGAGTTTTTGGCTAGCTGTTCTTCAAACTCCTTTTTGGCTTTTCTTATTACATTTTTACACTTCATTTGGCAGTGTTTATGCTCCTTTCTATTTACCTCACTAGGATTTGACTTCCACTTTTTAAAAGATGCCTTTTTATTTCTCACTGCTTCTTTTACATGATTGTTAAGCCACAGTGGCTCTTTTTTAGTTCTTTTACTGTGTTTTTTAATTTGGGGTATACATTTAAGTTGGGTCTCTATTATGGTGTCTTTGAAATGTGTCCATGCAGCTTGCAGGGATTTCATTCTAGTCACTGTACCTTTTAATTTCTGTTGAACTAACCTCCTCATTTTTGCATAGTTCCCCTTTCTGAAATTAAATGCTACAGTGTTGGGCTGTTGAGGTGTTCTTCCCACCACAGGAATGTTAAATGTTATTATATTATGGTCACTATTTCCAAGCGGACCTGTTAGAGTTACCTCTTGGACCAGATCCTGCGCTCCACTCAGGACTAAATCAAGAATTGCCTCTCCCATTGTGGGTTCCTGTACCAGCTGCTCCAAGAAGCAGTCATTTAAAGTATTGAGAAATTTTGTCTCTACATTTCGTCCTGAGGTGACATGTACCCGGTCAATATGGGGATAATTGAAATTCCCCACTAGTATTGAGTTCTTTATTTTGGTAGCCTCTCTAATCTCCCTTAGCATTTCATCGTCACTATAACTGTCCTGGTCAGGTGGTCGATAATAGATCCCTACTGTTATATTCTTATTAGAGTATGGAATTACTATCCGTAGAGATTCTGTGGAACATTAAGATTTTTACTTCATGTAATTCTACATTCTTTCACATATAGTGCCACTCTCCTCCCCCCGCACAACCTGTTCTTTCCTTCCGATATATTTTGTACCCCGGAATGATTGTGTCCCATTGATTGTCCCCACTCCACCAGGTTTCTGTGATGTCTATTATATCAATATCCTCCTTAAACACGAGGCACTCTTGTTCACCCATCTTATTATAGACTTCTAGCATTTGTGTACAAGCACTTTAAAAACTTGTCACTGTTTATTTGTCTGCCCTTTTCTGATGTGTCAGATCTTTTTTATGTGAATGTTTCTCATCTGATCTGGCCCATAGTTTATCATCTTCCATCCTCTCCTCCTGACTAAAACCTAGAGAATCTCTATAAATAGGGCAACTCCCACCTTTTCATGTTCTCTGTATGTGTATATATATCTCCTTACTATATGTTCCATTCTATGCATCCGATGAAGTGGGCTGTAGCCCATGAAAGCTTATGCTCAAATAAATTTGTTAGTCTCTAAGGTGCCAGAAGTACTCCTTTTCTTTCTATAAATAGGCTCTCCTCTAAGAGAAGTCTCTGCCCGATCCACATGCTCCTCTACAGCAATCGGCTTTCCCCCATCTCTTAATTTAAAAACTGCTCTGCAACCTTTTTAATGTTAACTGTTAGCAGTCTGGATCCACTTTGGTTTAGGTGGAGCACATCCTTCCTGTATAGGGTCCCCCTATCCCCAAAGTTTCCCCAGTTCCTAATAAATCTAAATCCCTCCTCTCTACACCATCGTCTCATCCACGCATTGAGATTCTGCAGCTCTGCCTGCCTACCTGGCCCTGCGCGTGGAACTGGAAGCATTTCTGAGAATGCTACCATAGAGGTCCTGGATTTCAGTCTCTTTCCTAGCAGCCTAATTTTGCTGATATTCTTTCTTAGATACAGGATATTCTGATATTCTTAGATATTCTGTCATAGCTGATATTCTTTCTTAGATACAGGAATCGAACTCTCCTGCTTTCTTCTGGTGCTTTATGAAATTATACATTAATAAAGTAAGAATGGAAGAATTGGTAAACTACTGAAGTCCTCCATCTGCCTGTGGCAGGGCAGGGGTAACACCCCTTTAAAGCCCTGCCAAAATGCTGGCTACAGCCTGCTCTCTGGCCAGTAGGCCAGGTGTAGAGATGCAAGTACTCAGCAGGGAGCCCAGCTGCAAGACCTAATGAGGGCTGGCTCAGACGAACATGCTGGGCTAAGTAGTGACAGCTGGGCTGGGGCAGGAGAGGGCTATAAAAGCCCTGGGCAAACCTCAGTGGGGAGGCTAGCCTGGGAGGAGACAGGAGAGCAGTATCTCTGTCTCCTTGCCAACAAGGAAGCCTCAAGGGCCAGGAGACCCTGGGGAGGGTCTGTGGGGCACTAACTGTTGGGAACTGCACAAGCACTGTAAATAAAGACACTGTGGTGATCCAACAAAAGAAGGAGTGAACACTCTTTATTATACCAGCCTAAACACAGGGTGCAGGCACAAAAGTGGGAGAGCCTGCGCCGACCTTGTGACACTGGGGGCTTGTCTGGGATCTCCCTAGCCATTGCTATTCGTGGCTGCCATGGAGGAGACCTTGAAGTGGCTGGTGAGCACCGTGCAGGAGATGCAGCAGGCCCAGCAGGCAAACAGACAGGTGCTGATGACGTGGCAGGCGGACCAGCAATGGACCCTCCAAGAGTTCATCAGAGAGCAGTAGGTGGCCCAGCAGTAGATACTACAGAGGGTGGTGAGTCCGGCACCAGGGGATGGAATCGGAACACCGGGATGGGGGCTTTGCAAGATGGGTCCCACGGATGACCCCGATGCGTTCCTGGGAACATTTGAACGGGTGGCTACAGCGGCCGGTTGGGAGTGAGCAACCTGGACCCTGCAGCTAGCCCTGTACTTAGGGGGTGAGGCCCAAGCCGCATACATGGCCTTGGGCGAGACCCAGTCCAGGGACTATGACGCAGTTAAGGCTGCGATCCTAGACCAAGTAGGACTCTCGACGGAGAGATACCGTCAGCGGTTCCAGGCAGCCCGCTGGATCGAGGGCCTGCGGCCCAGGGCATTTGCCCAAAGACTCACTGATTGGGCTACCCGCTGGCTGAGGCCTACAGTCCAAACTACGGAGGAGGTTATGGACCAGGTAATCCTGGAACAATTCCTCCTGGGGCTCCCGGATCTGGTGAGAGTATGGGTCCGAAGACATCAGCCGGCCCAGGTGGCGGAGGCCGTCCGGCTAACTGAGGAATATGTAGAGGCAGAGGGGCCCAAGTGGGTGGTGAAGCCCAGTAAAGGGGCAGGCCCAGGAAGAAGCCTGTCGGATCTGGCTTCCAAGAGGGGCTTCGACCCGGGGCCCGCCCGCAGTTGAGAACTGACTTGTTGGCAGTGCGGACGCCCGGGCCATAAGAAGCAGGACTGCCCACAAATGGAGTGTGGGCTGGCAGACTTTTGTGGGTGGACCGGGGGACAGAAGAGAGCGAGGGGACAACCCCTGGCTACGGTACCAGTGTTGCTGGGAGGGGAGCCCCGGAAGGGGGTGGTAGACTCCGCCTCCACCCACTCACTGGTATAGAAGGGATTAGTCAAGCCACACTAGGTGATTCCAGGGGCAACCGTGGCCCTACGGTGTATCCATGGGGACACCCGGAGGTATCCACTGGCCGGGTACCTTTGCAGGTCCGGGGGCACTTCCAGTGGCAGTGGGTAGGGTTGGTAAAGAACTTGCCCTACCCAGTCCTACTGGGAAGTAATTGGGTACCCCCATCGGGTGAAGCCCGGAGCCGGGACAGGGAGCAGGAAGAAGGGGACCAGGGGTACCCAACAGGGAGAACAGAAGGGGGCAAGGAGAAGGTCAAACCCCAATTGGGGAAGGGAAACCCCCCCCCTCTGCTGCGGGGCCGGGGGAAGGGGGAGACATGGGTAAGAAAACTCCTAGACAATAAGCCGAGCACCTTAAGGAGTGTTGGCTATGTGGCAACAAAGGACACCTCCGGGCAAGGGTGCCGGGAGTGTGGCTCTTGGGAGCCCGAGGGAGACAAGGACCAGGAGGCCGGGGAACTGAACCCAGAGACAGGGTACCCAGGCCACCAGGCACTACCAGACCAGGTCTGCGGTCTCTGCCGGGCCAAGGGGCATACCGGGGCGGCCTGTCCCCACCGTGGATGTGGGGAGGGCCTGCAGGAGCCCCCGGCCGGGATACATGCACTCCCACCAAGGGGTGGGTTTGGCTGCCCAAGGAGGGGCAGGAACAGGTTGAGCCTGGCGGCTCCTTGAAGGGGGGAGATGTGTGGCAGGGCAGGGGTAAAACCCCTTGAAAGCCCTGCCAAAATGCTGGCTACAGCCTGCTCTCTGGCCAGTAGGCCAGATGTAGAGATGCAAGTACTCAGCAGTGAGCCCAGCTGCAAGCCCTAAGGAGGGCTGGCTCAGACGAACATGCTGGGTTAAGTAGTGACAGCTGGGCTGGGGCAGGAGAGAGCTATAAAAGCCCTGGGCAAACCTTAGGGGGGATTCTAACCTGAGAGGAGACAGGAGGGCAGTATCTCTGTCTCCTTGCCAATAAGGAAGCCTCAAGGGCCAGGAGACCCTGGGGAGGGTCTGTGGGGCACTAACTGTTGGGGGATCTGGGAACTGCACAAGCACTGTAAATAAAGACACTGCGGTGATCCAACAAAAGAAGGAGTGAACACTCTTTATTATAACAGCCTAAACACAGGGTGCAGGCACAAAAGTGGGAGAGCCTGCGCCGACCCTCTGACACTGCCCAAAAAATCTCTAGGAAACATAGAAGTGCTGCCTCAAAGAAAAGTCAATTCTTTCTCAAAATAATCATGCACCAGCAACAGGGGTGGCTCTAGCTTTTTTGCCGCCCCAAGCATGGCAGGCAGGCTGCCTTCGGCGGCTTGCCTGCGGGAGGTCCACCGGTCCTGCGGATAAAGCGTACCCGCCGCCAAATTGCCTCCGAATCCACAGGACCGGCGGCCCTCCCGCAGGCAAGCCACCGAAGGTTGCCTGACTGCCGCCCTCGCAGGGACCCACAGGGCGCCCCCCATGGCTTGCAGCCCCAGTCACGCGCTTGGAGCGCTGGTGCCTGGAGCCGCTGCTGACCAGCAAATAATTAGATAAAATTTTACTAGTAAGTACAATGATTCGGCTGATCCACTGAAGGATGAAAAAACACTTAGCACATTCCTTTGCATGTCACTTGAGAGCAGGCCAGGGTAAAGAGAGAGGGCAAGGCTAGTGGCTTTGCCATGATACTGACCTCACCTGGCAAGAAATGAAGAGCCAGAGGGCTGCTGCTGCTCCATTGCCTAGAGGGAGGATTTCTTCAATTGCACGTGCACACACACACACACACACACACACACAAGTTCCCCTATTTTGTGACTGGCTGATTCCTCAAAAGAGGTATTTGGGCCGCAAATTTAGGAAATAGAAAACTTCTTCATACGCTACTCTCTATCATAGGTAGACAGAAGCCAAATTATTGAGTATAAATTATGGATGATCCTAGCAAGAATAATTTACACTTTTGAACCTTCTCTCAGTAGCATTTAAGGATCAATGAGCATAGAGTGAAACCTGATATCAGTGATCCCTCCAGGGACTGAAAGAAAGTGGTGTCTTAAGGAAAATTGCCTCTTAATAAATGTTGCTGAGGATTTTAGCAGCAAACCTGAAGTGAATTCAAAAGAAGATTCAATTATGATTTTTAATATAAAAATATATTGTTTAGAAAACACTGTATATATTTTAATAACAATATGTAACCCCTTTGGCTTTACATTTGTTGTGTAAAAAGGCATCAGTAAGACATGGTTCTAGGAGAGAAACCCCTTGACTCAAGAAGATCGCTCTGCCTTTAATAAAGTCCACCTCAAAACACCTCTAGCTCCTCTCTAGGAACTGAAGATTCAAGACTTTGATGATTTTAACTGTTCTCTGCATATTCCTTTCATTAGAACATTAATCTCTTTTCTCTAAGGATATAAATTGTTAAAGAGAAAATTTTGATATTTTTTCCACATGTACTAAATCTTCCTTCCAAAACTATTTGAGTAGATATCTCTTCTTAAAAAAATCAAATATTTATATTGCTTTTACAATAAAGGGCCAAATTCACCAGTATACGCAGGTGTAGCAAAGTGTGGCAGAGCCCCCGTGGCTTCTGCCTCTGCTAGGCTCACAAAGACACTCTGAGACCCTGGGTTTTGTAACCACTAGTGCACTTTATTCTCGGGCTTATTCCCACCACCGTTTCACCACGTACAAATAACCTTCATCGTCTCCAGGCAGAAGGGAGGGGAGAGTTACCTTCCTGCTTCCATTCCCTGCCTTTTCCCTTTCCTCCTGCTCTCCCCTGACTGCCTTCCGCTGAGGCTTTTATGCAGCCCTACACTAATTAGATAGCAGCTGTCTCCACCTCCCCAGTTAGGACCAGGTTACCTCCAGCCCACTCTAATTTGTTCCCCTAATGAGGAGCGGGCATGACAGAGGGCTGAATCTGCAACCCTTTGCCCAGCACTCTGGCACATCAGGTTTCAGACTACAGTGCAGCTATTTAAATCTGGCTATTTAAAATGTATCTATATCTGCTTTGCATCACTGGAGCAACGCAAGTGAGCCAAAGCATACATGCTGTAACTTTTAGGCACCTTGCCACCCAGTGGAATCCACAACCCTAACTTAGGTGCTCAGTCTCCCTATACCATGCATGTGGAGAGATAAGCCCCTAAGAATAAGATCCACAAAAGCCAGCACGTGGAGTGGGGAGCCAAATAAACAAGCCAGTAGTGAATGCTGCAGAGAGAGGTGTAGTCTAAGCCCCATCCCTCAAAGGGAGCTAGCTGCCTAAGTCCAGCTCAGAGGGAAGTGCCTATCTTCACAGCCATGTACCCTCTCCTAAATCAGGTGCCTAAGCCCTTTCTTACAAAAGTGTGTGGAGAAGATGGTAATGGTGCCCTCCTTTATAACTTTTAATCCCATGATTAGGGCACTCAGCTGGAGTGTGGAGGACCTAGGTTCAGTCTCCCTTCCATGCCCAATATAGAGAAGAAATCTGAACTTGGGTCTCCTACATTTAAAGAGATGCCTTTAACTGTGTATCCTGAGGGATTACTCTCTCAATTTCTCCTCAGTATGTATGTTTATAAAAATAATTACAATGAGAGCACAAGAGAAGGAATAAAGTGTTAGTGTTTAATATTGACATGGTCCCTGTGACCCTCACAGACCAGGTGATAGTTCATGCCAAGGCTTTTGGCCTCAGCCAAGCACTGACAAATGCATAGCTGGAAACCAGTGTGTTTAATGTGTGTGTTAGTATCAGGACCGGCTCCAGGGTTTTTGCCGCCCCAAGCGGCGGGAAAAAAAAAAAAGCCGCGATCACAGTCACGATCGGCGGCACTCCAGCGGCAGCTCCACCGCACCGCTTTCTTCTTCGGCGGGAATTCGGCGGCAGGTGCTTCCCTCCGAGAGGGACCCGCCGCCAAATTGCTGCGGAACAGCCCGACGTGCCGCCCCTTCGCCTTGGCCACCCCAAGCACCTGCTTGCTGGGCTGGTACCTGGAGCCGGCCCTGGTTAGTATGATTCAGATGGGTATTGGATTTACAACAGTGTTTAGTGTTTAGAACTCATGAAATGCTTGTAAATTGCTGCACCCATTAATCTCACTTATAATGTCTTTATCATGTGCTATAAGGTAATATTTAAGTTCTTGCTTGTAATTGTAAAAATGTTCGCTCTGAAACTGTAAACCCAGTCAGGAGGGATCATCTGCCCACCAAGAAGGTCTATCAAAATTAAATGGGCCATGGTGGGACATCAAAATACAAAGGCTTTAGTTGTTCCCTTACATCCATGAAGAGGATACAAACAAAAGGACTTGGTCCATCACTTGAATTCTCGAAGAAGGAAATAAATTTTGTCAGCTATTTTATAAAATATTTTTTTGCTGTTTGGACTCTCACAAGGCCAGAGCTACAAAACAGAAGCAGATATCCCCCAGGGTCAAACTGCATTAGCCCTAAAAGACATTCAGAGCTGACAGATTGCTACAACTCTGTCACCTTTTGAAACCATAGATTGTAACTCATTTATGTATATTTATGTTTTCTGGCTTTAACCTTGTAATAACTCTCTCATTTCTTTTCTTAGTTAATAAATCGCTAGATAGTTTACTATAGGATTGGCTACCAGCATTGTGTTTCGTGTGAGATCTAAGGTCCAAATTGATGTGGGGTAAGTGTCTAGTCTCTTGGGACTGGGAGCAACCAGAATATTTTGTGATCTTTGGTGTATAGCAACCATCTATCACTGAGTCCAGTCTGCCTGGGTGGTAAGGTAGACTGGAATGCCCAATGACTCCATGGTTAGACTGCTATAGTGCTTTAGGAGTTCACACTTCTTACTGGGTTGGTGAAATCTAATTATAGTACATACCACCGGTTTGGGATTTCTGCCCTGGTTGTTGGCAGTCTGCCCTGAGGCTGGCATTCATGGTCATGAACCACTCCAGTCCCTGAACAGGCTGCCCCATGTGATACCCTTCTCCAGTCCCCCGAGTGCAGCCATTTCGAAATACAGGTCTGCTCTTCCATTTCAATTTGGGGTGGGATCCTGCAGTCCAATCACTCTTCAACTGTGTCTTCAGGCTACACCTCCCTGGGTACCACCCACCATCCTTGATACCTAGCAGGTCCAACTGGGCTTTGGACCCTGACAGAATTCTCCTTCAGGGGCCTGTGGCTAATAATACTATGCAGTGACAGAGAAGCAATTTCTCCAAAACAAAGTATGATTTATTTGGCCCAAATTGTACACAGAGCTCAGAGAAATAGATTTATAAATAAGAAAGACCGATGCGCATATTGTCTTACCTATGCTTGATATTTCCCTTAGGCCCTTAAATAGACATGACTCCAAATTACAGCTCGCTAGCTGCAGACCCTGGCTCTCAAGTCACTCTGTATGTCAGCCGACTGCATGCTGACTTTGTGTCTCTGTCAGCTTCCAACTGATCTGCCCACTTCTCCACTCCCTTTCTGCTGGGGCACTTTTTTAACCCTCCAGGATCTTTTGATATCAACCCTAGCCTTGGGAAGAGAAAAACATCCTATTTGAATGGTGCCAGCCATATAGGTTCTTCTCCCCAGCTGATGACCCAGCCACTGTTGTCTTAAGTCCCTTCAAGTGGGTAGCTGAGAGGCTGTCTAATCTGTGTCATTGTTTTACCCAGGGCAGGCCACAGGCACCAGCTTGGCAAGCAGGTGCTTGAGGCGGCCACTCCGGAGAGGGGCGGCAGGTCCAGCTATTCGGCGGCAATTCAGCGGACGGTCCCTCACTCCCACTCGGAGCGAAGGACCTTCCGCCGAATTGCCGCCGCAGATCGTGGCTTCGGTTGTTGGGTTTTTTTTTGGCTGCTTGGGGCGGCCAAAACCCTGGAGCCGGCCCTGGTTTTACCCTTCCTGGTTACTCTACCAATCCCCCATTACAGCCTCTTTTTGATTTAACTCTATACATTCAGTCAGGCAGCAACATAAAATTGAACAGGAAAACCAAGATGTAAATCATGTCTGAATGATCGAAACCATTAGGCAGATAAAAAAAAAATACATGAAAAACACCAAGATGTTCAAAGTGTGGGGTAGCCTTGTAGGCCCCTACACAATGCATGGGGCAGGGAGATAGGCACCTTACAAAGTGATGCTCAGAAAGAAAACCAGCTGTGGCTTGGTGTCAGATTCTCAAAGGTATATAGGTTTCTACAATTGATGTCAATGGATGTTAAGACTAAATACCCTCATGTGGGAATGGAGAGTGCATGGCTCCTGCATGTGCAGTAGTGAGATCATTGTGTAGCACCTCACATAGGTGCAGCAGTGTGTCTCGGTCCAGGCAGTAGTGCTGCATATATGCACACCATGAAAGTCCCATGAAGTTGTGGCAGGGTCTGTAGGTTTCACTGGGACATGTGGCCAGCTGCCCTAGGGCTGGAGCTCAGGTTGGGGTGCCTCTGCCTTCATTTATTCTCTTGGTGCTGCTGGCAGAGAAGGTACTGCAGCACAAATAAGCTGTTGTTTATTGTTGGTGTATATTCCTGTTCTCCAGCCACCCCATCCCATGCGGTATTAGTTGGAGTATTAAGTACACAAAGAGTATCCTGCCCAGCAGCTGCTCCTTCTCCCCCACCTTCTTCCATCCACAGGTGTCCCTCCCCACTACCTAGCCTGGTCCTGATTCCCTCCCTGCCCTAGCTATCTGTGGTTCCCCTTCCCTGTCTGTATACCCCAAACCTCTACCCTGTCACCCACTGGATGCCCTGCTAACTAATCCTTTGCTTCACTAAGCTGATCCCTACGCTGATGTCTACATTCTGCTACCTAAACCTATGCTCACTTGCTCATGCTGGACACCCCTCTATCACTTTCCCTACACTTCTCTGTGGCCCCCACATGGTTTGCATGCATGGACTTTAGGGCCATGCACCAATCAGTGCTCTGCATTCTGGCCCCTGTGCTGGGGGGGGGGGGGGGCGGGCATCTGATACTAAGCATGGTCTGAGCATGACTACCAGATTCAGCCCTGTAGACATGGTAGATTTGTGCATGCCTATCCCTAGGGGCTTTGAGCATAACCCTGGGCCTGAGGCATGAGATAGGCATCTGCACACCCGGAATGAGATAGTAGTACCCAGGCCCACACATGGAAGTTGAGGCACTGAGGTCACTTTACCACTGAAAACTTAGGCACTTAGGGAAATTTATCCATGGAAATTAGTTGCTCAGTGACTTTAAGTGTCTACAGGGTTTGGCAGGAGGTATTGGGCATCACTGTGGAGCCAAAAAGTGGCATTTGGGCACCTAAAATAATGATTCTTAACAAATAATACAGAAAAAATTCCAATTTGTCACAGATATCACAAATTTCCCATCGAGTCAGGTCCTTTTAGAAAGCAATTGTAATATTCTTTCTAACTTGACTTCTAACCAGAACCAGGATTTTCAATTTCTGGTGGTCACAGACAATCTGAAAAGTGCCAAGTACTTCTTCTAAGGACGATTTCTACTGAAGTCAAGGGAAGATGAGACTGCTTATACCTTGGAGAAGATGCACAGCATCTCACAATGGTCCCCGTTCAGCCAAACATCCCTATTCAGCAAAACATTTAAGCTTTAAATACATGGCTAAATCCCATTGACTTCAATGGGACTTAAATATGTGCTTAGATACTCTGCTGAATCAGGAATAGTAACAGAATTTCTACCACATATTCAAACTGAATCTTTCCTTCATGTATTATAGACAGATTTTTTAAATTTGTTCCATTATAATCAGTTAACTCCAAGCCCTTGTATGAATGGTTCTTTGCTATCATCTTCAGCTTTCTTCCTGGTCTCCATGAGAAGATCAAATGTCATGGAGCTAGCCCTCTCTCTGTCAGCTGAAGATTTCTTGCTATTTGATCTTGCACACATCTTGTCCATCTCATGCGGTGTAAGTTGGAGTATTAAGTGCACAAAGAGCTAATAATTATACTTCCCTGAACAACAACAACCCATTAACATTTTTATTTAACATTGATTTGAAGAATGTTTTTATCATATTAACCCTTACAGGTAGCTGCATAGCATTTGTCCTAGACTATAAATGAAGCTCAAATAATTTTGCTGAACCCTTTTAGAGACTGCAAGGGCAGGAACTGTATCACAAAACATGTCCAGAAAAGTGTTGGGAAAGTGCAAGATAATTGCTGAAATAGTAATTACTCCTGAAACATTAGCCTGGGAAATTTAAAATTAAAATGACCTTAATAAGAGGACAAATGTTCAGTCATATTTATAAGCCGCAAGTATAATGTATTTGTGGATAACTCTATTTAGTGGTGCCCCCCCCCTTACAGTATTCTATCTCAAATCAAAGTGAATAAAATTAAAAGAAAACTCCTGAAAAGAATGAAGCTATTATCAGGCATTGAGCTCATCTGAGTTCATTGGGGACAACCAATAATGCTATCTAATTAATTAGGATGACAGCAAACTGTGTGACACATTTCTTATGGCTGGCTGGTTTAACATTCTAAACCCTCTTGTTGATTAGAACTTGCATGTTTTAAATAGAAAAGGATGTTAGACATCCCATCTGTTGTGTAGCAGAGCTTCAGGAAAAAAAATACATTGAAGTCTTGATAAGTTCACATCACCCGAACAAGACAAATGCAGCATCTTATCTGAGATGCAGTGTAACAGTTCTAATTGTTTCCAAAATTCTATTGTTTTAATCAAGCTATATGCACAGAAACTAATATTAACATGATCCTATCAGAGTCTGACCCTTGATGTCTGCCTATAAAATGCCTCACTCACTTTCAAATATTTCTTCTTTGTGTGTGCGTGTGTGTCTGTGTGCGTGTGTGCAAAATGTTGAAATAGGATTCACATTGCGATGGCACATCTTGTTTACAGTGTAGTGGTTGGCATATATGATATAATATAGACTATTATACAGAGCTTCGACTCTAATTATGTGCATATTCTGAAATAAATTTGTTAGAAAGCAATGCTCTTAAAAATGTATGATTCTATTTCATGCCTGAGAACACTTATGAAAAAGTGTTGTATTTTAGTATACTTCAAGTAGATTTGACAAGTTTATGGAAGGATGTATATCATTCATATATCATTTCAAGTTCATTAGAACTAAGCTTTTATAGTTACTGATTTCATACTCTAGAGGTTGTGCTGTTTTGGGTAATTCCCATATAGTTGTATAGTGCTTTACAAATATCAGTATGCAGTTATAATTCCCTGTCATTTGACTGGGTCAAAAAGGAGAAGTGACTTATTTTCACACTCATGTCACAAGTCAGTATTAGTTTAGTTTGTGGTGTACATCTCAGATGTGCAGCAGAACTTTCCATTATAAATGCACTTAAGGAGAGATAAAAAATAAATATTGTCCTATGTTTATAGTCCTTACCAATTTGTCAGTTTTCTCAGTTCTTACTCAGGCAAAATCCCTTTAAAGTTTGAGGTTCAAGTGAATCTAAACATCTCACAGTCATGCTTAATTGAAGTCAACTGATGCAATCCTGGCCTCATTGAAATTGATGGCAAATCTCCCATTGACTTCAATGGGACAAAATTTCACCCATTGAATATTCCAAGTACTACATCAATGAGTCATAGTAAGTACCCTAACTAAGGGTCACAGTATAAACAGCTGCAAAGACAGAATAATGAGAACTGAAAGGAACAACTTAAAGAGAAAACTCTGTAAAAGACACTGTATTGGAAAAGTTAGCAAGACCAAAAAGAAAAAGAAGACATTGCTTAAGCAACAGTGCAACAGATTGTTAAAGCCATAGAGATGAATTCTGGCAGTTCCAGAGGAAAATGTTATCTTTAATATATAGTTTTAATACCTTTTGCATATTTGATTATTATTTTGACTAACTGAATTAATAAGGGAACCCGTGTAGACATGTTTTTATATTTCTTGTTTCTAAATCATCTCGTGACCATTATATCCTGTCTCTCCCTGCAGAGGAAACAGACAGTGAGTAAGAAAAGGATGTTTAAAATAAGCCTTATGATGAAGACATTATGTTTTTTTGAAGATATTTAGTATTCTTAATTGCAGCAGATATAGTAACAATGAATGCTCGTGCAGACAAAGGAATAGCTCAGTTCACTCAAGAGTCAAGTCTATGCTCTCTGTACCATACTCCTGTATTCACTGAGCTATAAATCCATCTTGCCTGCTCAACAGTGTCATTTCAAAATAAATAATACAGTTTGGCTCTATTTTGAGGGACATAAGCAGGATCTGAGTGGAGAATAAGTTGTCTTCTTCTCCTGTGGGCAGGGAGAAATTTCATCTTTGCTGAGCTAGAGTCCACAGGGTCTACAGTTATCCCAAACAAATTTGGAAAACTGTACATGGAATTCCATCAAAATAATTGCCTGATTATAGAGCTGATAAAAAAAATCTAATTTTTGGTGTTTTCCAATGAAGCTGGACAAATTCTTTGTTAGACTTTTTTCTCAAAAATTATCCCATTTTTGAAGAACTCTGTTATGAGGTTAAGAACAATAGCAACCAAATGTGGACAAGTTTTAGTGTTAAACCAATTTTCCTTTATACTTTCTCAGTTACATCACCAAATACATATTGATTGTTTATGATAATCCAAAAACTAAAGATTAAAATGATTAAAAATTAAACAAACTTGTTGGACTAAATCCTCAGAAAAGACACCCTGGACTATTTAGGGAAAGACCTATTGAACAACTAGGGTGTTCAGAAAACAAATACATCTATAAGTTTAAAATGTGTTGATCTCTCTCCTGTGAGAAATCCTTAATCGATGGAACAGTCTGCATGGGTAAGGATGCCTTACATGATTGGGCCCTATGCACACAACAATATACAACCATGAAGTACCATACTTCTGAGCATAATGGAAATGTTAGGACTAAAGAGAGAGGTGCATTTTTCAGAAATTGTGTCACAAACTCTTATCCCTCATTTCTAGTCAGTGGAAAACACAGTTGCTAAGATCATGTCACTTTCCCGTCATCCTGATGTTGTACAAATCCTAACAATGTCTCTCTTTCCCCTGACAGAAGGAGGTTCAAGTTTCTTGCACTCACCTCACCGAGGACCTTCAGAGCTCTGCGACTCCTGTTATTGACATCAACAGCACTACCTGTGTGAGTAAGACTTTCTCCGATTAGTGATATTTTCAGGATATGACCCATGTTTGTCACTGATGTTAAAGCAGATACAATTTTCCACTGGAATGCCCTTGTGGAGTTACAGAGTGGTATACAGCTTCCCTTGTGGAATTGTATATGTATATCATGAAATCAAAAGATTTTTTAAGGGTTTAGGTATTTGCCATTCTCTTGAGCACTTTGCTTGAGCTTTGTGATGGTTATTGCTACAGTCAGCCATACTTTATAATGGCAACAGCCACTTAAAATCCAGCCAAGTTCATGGGATATTAACACAGACCCTAGGTTGAGGGAATCAAATGCTTCCATTGAACTAAGTAGTTGTAGGTGGCATTAGCCATGTAAGTAGAAGTCAAATTGCAGCACAGTTTGAATCAGCACATCTAAAGGAACAAAGGAAAGCAGTCTCCATAGGTTTTGCTATTTTCTTCAAAAATCTGTGCTCTAAAAATGTACCCAATTTTGCCCAAAGATTTCTTGCCAAGCCTTACTTACATTGGGGCGAGGGGAGAATCTTTTAGCTCAAAGCATGTTTGTTAGGCTTTCCATCCATTTTCTTGAAAATGTCATGCTTTCATCTCACATGTATTGGTGCCATTTCATGCACTAGACATACATTCTGAATGCTGACTTGGTTTAGCTACAACAGCTTTCTGAACTAAAAGAATGAGAGGAAAAACAATATTCACATTGTCCTGACTCCTTTATATTGAGCATTTACTAAGCCGGTTAAAAAAAAAAAAAAAGGCAAAAGGAAGTTGAGCATTTTTTTTCAAAATCCCCCCCCACACACACACATTTATTTTCAAAATTGAAAATCTCTAAATTTCAAACATTTATTTTTTAAAAATTCTGATACATTTCTACCAGCTTAATAGTTGGCTGAGAAATGGCTGTTTTATACTGCTATATTGTGACTTGCTGAACAGTTAAATATTAAACTCTATAGCAGATACATATTATATCAGAGATGATAAGACAGTGACCACAGAAAGTTCTTGTATTTTAATCATGGTATGAGTATATAGTGCATCTCAAAGAGTCAAATTACCTAAAAGATTATGCATACTAAACACAGATATATTTCTAGCCCAAGTGAAGCAACAGGCAGTGTTTGAAACACAGATTCTGTTGCATATTGAAATCACCTGTTTATGCTAATACAGGTTCCTAATGTGTACCACTGGTGTATAATCTTGGAAGTCCCTGCAAAAATCAGGCTGAGTCATACAGGCTGAGTAGACAAGGTGTCTAAGAGAATTTACTGAGTTCAGCTGTTTGTTAATTTTAAATAAATCCATAGTACAGTGTAATTCATTTACTTTAAGCAAATTGCATTCTTTAAGATGCTGAGTGGGTGAAAAGACTGATTGTTGTCTCAGTAGCAAAACATACAAAACCCAGCAATAAATAACCAAACTAGAATACTTCTGATCTATATTCCTCAACTGACCACCTTACTATCAACACTCACCAGCTGCTTTTACCCAACTGATGTATTTGGGGAGAGCAGACCCTATGGCTACAGATGTCAATCCCATAAGGCCTTGTTTCTTTAAATATATATATATATAATCACATTCTCGCTTTGAGCCATTGGTTCTTGCATATACTCTAGCTAGATTTCCCTATTAGGCTTTCTATGAAGCTTTCCTACCAACTGTACAGAAAAAGAAATAGAAGAAAGGGGAAGGAAAAAAGTCCACGGAAAAAAAAGTTTTGTGTAAAGCATAGCCAATTGCTTGACTACACTTGTGCTTCCATATTAAAAATGTTCAAGAGACCAAATAACCAAGCCTAGCCAATTTATTGTCTAAAGAAAAAGCAGTATAATAAATAAAGGGAAAAGTAAATACATTACCGACCCTTCTAGGAAACAGAACTCACAGCATTCAGTTCACCTTACACAGGTGTGTGAACCAATTATGCATTCAAACTAACTATTTTTATAGTATGGTTGTTTAAAAATTAGAGAGCATGCTATACCTCACCCAACATTTAACTCTACCAATCAGATTTTTACTTTGCTTTTATGTGTCATTTTGTTTTGGATACCATATTCCAAGACCCAATGCACTGTGGAGGTACTTCTCAACCTGTACCAGGACAAAGAACAAATGCATCTTGTCTCTGACAGGTTTTATTTTCACTTGTGACAGATGCTGAAGTGTTCCATTGTAGAGTATTGTGGAATATATATCTTGACATAAGTGAACAGGCTTCTAGGAAGAGCATAATACAAAGTCAATTAGCACATCTTCCCCATATATGTATGTAGAGACTATACTAGTATCATTCATAGTACATATTAACACGGCGTGTGTAATACATAATAATGTAGAGTCCGGTATGTATAACATATACGTCTTGACTAATAGTCCCTTGCTTAGTGCCATAATTGCTATATCACTGCAACACCTGTGCTAAATGGATATATGAAGCAGAGGTCAGAGAAGTCAAGTGAGATCTATACTGTTTTAGCAAACTGTGTAAGTGGCAGTATAAGACTAATACAGTTAAAACTAATACACCCTGAAATATTTCAAGATTACCATCCTGGATATGATCATTCAGGGCTTGTTCTGCTATGCATGCTATTGCTAATTTGAGTAATGTGAGTGATCTAGTAATGTTTTTCAATCAATGTGTGTGTTAAAAACGAAACTTTATCCTGGAGCTGAGGCTTACTTTGAATCTTGGATTCATTTTGAAAAATGGAATAAGTATTATTATAGTAAGACTCACAGTGCTGTGTACATGAGGAATAAAAGAGAAATTTGGAGTAGTGATATTACATATGAAGTTTCCATATATATATATAATAATTAGTTACTACACAGTACTGTCCATCCATATTATAGGTCACCCTTACTGCTGGACATTTCCACTTGGTGAATTTCAGAGGACAGGAGACCTAACAGCTAGCTTTAGTCTCATTATAGAGGTCCAGAATGGTGTGGCCACCCACTAGAGTCATGAGGCAAAAATATGACATCTATACACGTAACTTAATGGAACAACAAGCTGAGTTTGATGCCCTCCAGGTTTGCGTTGCTGAGTGATACACCAGTAGCTGAGGCTGATTTGGGTATTCCCTAATTAACTGATTATGGCAGTTAATACATAATTCCCATAAGTAGTGCAAATAATTTTGCTATCTACACTATTTCCCCTCATGTTCTTATTGTTTTCTGTAATTAGTTAATTAATTTTTACTTGTGTTTGGTTAAATAGCTTAGCACATTATACATCATATACTGTTCCTCAGTACCGAGACCCTCAATGCCAGGAATTATGGGTTTAGAAATTGTTTCCGCTACCTGATGCTCAAAATAATTAACATGCCTTTTTATATTTTCCATATCTACCCTGTTCCAAATGGATATTTTGGTCCAAATAGTCCTGAAATGGAACCAATATTTCCATCTAAACTTTGAAGTTGCCTAGTTTGAAAGATATCAGACTGTGAAATATTCTCTTCCTCAGGTATTGGGTCTTGTGCACGTTCCTGATACAATGCTATTATATCAATTAACAAAGAACTATACAAGAATGATACATTTGCTTTTACACATAAACAATGCAGTCATATTCCAATGAGAGAGATTTAAAACAACAGGTATATGCATAAACTCACTTGGCTTAACAATGTACAGTTTAAATAGTGTTAAACCTGGCCAGCCTAGTGATCTTTATAATGTCTCTATAGGCAATTGCATATTTAAATGGAGTAGACTAGTCTGTTACTTGTAGGTTTATCTTTTTTCCTTCAAATGCCCAGGGGATTTCTTCACTGTGCTTTGACATAGTCTAGTGTTTCCACTCTGTGTGATGCACCTTTAAACTGCTTAGTTAGTTAACATGAGAAATTTCCCCACATTTTTCTTGTTTTCAGCAACCTGAATTTATACACAAATTTGCAATGTAATACAGACAAAGTCATTTATGATACAAGTTATTCATCAGTACAGCACATGACAGAAGCATGGCATGGTTTTCTATTTACATATTTACTTTGTTAAAATATATTTTTGCTTTTTGTTTTGAATGTTCCAATTGTTTAGTTACATACATATGTACCTATTTTGGATGCTTTTGCAGTTTTTGCATAAAGAAAGTCATTTTTATTCCCTTACCATGTGCATTACTAGTTCTTCTTAAGAAATACAAAATAATACATAATGCTAACTGCTAACAGGAGCATTCACAGTCGTATGCAAGAAAGTTCAGTGCTCCCCTGCTTGAGTGCTCTGTTTAGCAAGAGAGTCAGCTACAAAGTTTTTACCCAATCTTTTGGAGTTAATTTTTTTGTTATTGCAGTTAGCTGTTGTTAAATATTTTATAGAAAGCACAAACTTTATAGCAGACATATATTTAAATGTAGCACAAAGGAAAATTGTATAAAAATTAAAGCAAAATAAAGTTTAAATGCAGGTTTGTATAACACTACTAGTGTTTTATGAAACTTGCTTGTGCTTGGGAGACAAAGGTAGAAACCTGTTCAAATTTGTTTGATTAGCTTTAACAATTTTTGCCACATAACCAGACATAATATATATTGTTATATTTTTAAACATTTTTACTATGACATTCTTATAACTATATGTTTATATTTAAAAACACACAAAAATTTATAGTAAACTAAAAATATATATATAATCATATTAATATTTTTGCATCAGTACTGAGGTCTTTCCATTACAGTTTTCCTTAAAAGAAAAAGTTTTTGATTAATTATAAAACAAAATAACCACACCATACGTCTTTGTTTGCAAAAATATTAATTGGTACCATGATGTGATGTTTGTTATAACCCAACCATAATATCGAAATAGTGTAGGACAACTAGTGTCAAACAGAGAAAACAAAAATATCATTATGTGTGCAACATTTATTTGTTGAATAAAAAGTAAGATCAAAAAAAGTTGTGACATACAAAACATATATAACATATAAAACAACAACAGACAATTAAAGACAGATGACACCAAAATTGTATTCAAAGATACAAGATGAAGCATTAAGAGCATGCTAGAAAACAAAAAGGTAAACAGAGCATTCAGTAGGATCAGTGTGTGTCTAATCTATTGGGTGATTAACTGTTATACTTTTTTATACTAATGCACCCTTTATGGATTATTCTGCTGCTCTCACTTGGTGAAATTTGCCTCTGGACAGAGGGCCAGGACATATTTCCCTATGCTGAATACAGGACAACGGTTAAAATTACTCATATTCAAGCAAGTTCAATGGCAATCAATGAGAACTATGCAGTACAAACGGTCAAATTAACATCAAGTTGACCGAGCCTCTGTTAAAAAGAAATACTGTGTAGTTGGATTCTTTTTATTTATTTTCTTATCTTTAAGGCTTTAGGGTTTACATGGGGAGGGGTGACACACATACACTCCCGTACACCTCTCTTACACAGGGAGGGTCACTGACCGATCCGACCCCCCCTGCAAGGCACTCTCCGCCCTCCATGCCTGGCTGGGCCCCAGGGAAGGACCCGCCTCTTCTGGTACCTGGTGCTACGTCTTCCCGAAGCAAAATGGGTGGGGGACACGTAGGATCACATCCTCCCCCTGGCCCAGATTTCTGCCAGAGTGCACACTAGAATGTGGCCAGCAGCAGCCTTTCTGCACTGTGTGGGAGGGAAGGGATGGGAGCTGCTTCCAGCTGCAAGGAAGGAGGGGGGAAGGTATGACCTGGCCCATGTCTTTGCAGAGCTCATCTCTCCTCCCCCTTCTCACCCGGTGGCCAGAAGCAGCTTGTTTCTTCTTGCCCGCACAGTGTCAAAAGGCAGCTAACACCTCCAGGCTGCTGCTGGACGTAACCCAGCTGCCTCCTGTCCCTCGGCTACAGCACAGGCAGGAAGGGGTTAAGCCCTAAGGATGCATTGTGCACCAGTGCCCAGGGAACCTGACTGCAGGGGCTTCAGCAAACCCAGCCAGAGAGGTGGCTCAGCAGTGGAGGGTGTCTAGGGAATGGAGCAGCCCCGCACCTCCTGGGGGCAGGACCCAGGGCGGGGGGGGGGGGCAGGTGAAGAGGGTGCTAAGCCCCTACCTGGGGGGCTGCTGTGGAGCCTGCAAGGCCGGTGTGTGAACAGCCTGGAAATTGCTTCCCCACCACTCCAGAGTTTAGCCGAGGGGCAGAGAGGCTTCCCCATGGCAGCGCTGTGCGTGGTTTTGGCATATGCAGGGCTCGGCTCCTCCCTGCATATGCCAAATGGGCTGGAGGATCTTGCCCTTTCCTGGGGCACCAGCCCAGCCAAAGGCAGTGAGGGAAGGAAAGAGCCTGCCAGCCAGGCAGTTGGTGAGCTGAGCGCTCCGACCATGGGCTGGTTCTCTGCACAGCACTGGGAGCAGGACGTGCTTCACCAGGGAGGTATGGAGGAGCACCGGAGCCTGGGGTGGGGGGTTTGAAGGGACAAAGCAAGGTGAGGACAGTGAGAGAGGGAGCACATAAAGGGCCAATGGGTGGGCAGCAGAGGCGACATGTAACTGGCCACCGCCTGGCACCTGCCCGCACTAGCCGCCACAGCTTGCCATGTGCAACCAGCACCTGCCAGAAATGGTACAGGGGGCAGGGTCTTGCTGGCCGAGACCCAGCACTCAGTGTGATCTGCACTGACGGACCAGCCAGGGGAGCGGCCAGTGCTGCGTGCTGCATCTTTGCCCCACCACCAGCCTTGCACACCCACTCACTTCTGATGGTGACTGGCAAGCAGCTGGTGGGCGGTTGGCAAGCAGGGATCCGGCCAGCAGCAGGACCCGCCAGTACTGATAAGGGGGGAGACAGAAAATATGGGGAAATTTGCCTGTTTTTAAGAAAAAAGTCGGACACCTGCAGGAGGGCTTAAGTATGGACCATCCCGTTAAAAACTGGACGTCTGATCACCCTAAGGATAAGACCTATTTTACCATTTAAATTCCTCTGTAGCTCTAATTTTTGACTGACACGCATAGGAGGACTGAATTTCAGAACTGTCCCAGCTCAAATTGCCCTATAAATTGCTGTCACTCTCCTTCCAATGACCTCAGAAAAACCCACAACATATACTTTCCAAAAATGCTTGTACTAAAAATCTTAAATAAGTAAATAGCAGAACAGTTTATATTTTAAAATGTATCACTTCAAATTGTACTTGTCCGCGTTCTTGTGGAAGAATAGCCACATTCAGCAGAAAAAATTAAGAATGTCTATTTCAAAATCATTGAGTTGGCTGAAAATTAGAGACACTTGGGAAGTGCTTTACACATTGCATACACACTAGTTGTTGTAACTCAGCAGGATTATTATACCAGACAGTCCCAGAAAAGCAACCAAAATGAAAGAGAGATAGGGAGCTCTCTTCTTTTTTAAAATAAAGAGTGTTTACTTTTTGAAGGCTTAGACTCTTGCAGGAATGTTTGGCATGGTTCAGTGTTCAGTTAACTTCTCTTTATGTTCTTCAGTCATTCTTACACTTCTGATTTATGGGACCCTAATATAGACCAGAATATCATTTGTAGTGCCAGAAAAATCATTCAGTTTGAAATTTATGACAAATTTCTGTGACCATTAGCTAATGTGCTGTAATTTAGGTAAGTTTGGCTGTGTTTCTGCTTCACACAGCAACAATAAATGGTAACAAAGTTCCAGGGAAAGAATTTGCAGAAAAACAGATTGAACTATGTTGTGTGATTTTACAAATCACCACCACATGTCATAGGGAAAAAAACCACAGATCATAAGGAACCAATAAACCCCAACCAAACAAGTAGAAAACATGTCAGCCTTTTCTGGGAGATTGAGAGAGAAATTATTAAGGTCCATAGTCCCAATTCAGAAAGCCAGTGAGCCAATGACCTATATGAAATTACTCATGTGCTTAATGTTACACATCTGCTTAAGTACCTTTCTGAATCTGGGTGGATACATTACGCAACTTGGTGCACAGAAATACTATTGAAAACCTAGCATGGAAAGGATGCAAAACATAAAGAAAGGGCAACAATATGGGGTGTTCATGCTTCCATATATGGCAGCTTGCATCTACAGCTTCACTGACAAAGGAGAAGAGGCCAAGAAATGGGGGAGGAGCCAGGAAACAACAGCTCTAAGCAGTTTTGTCTACTCAGAATTAAGTCTGCCTAAAAATGGGGTTAACTTCATGAAGGTCATAGCAGCATTAACTAGCTAGGCACACATATACTTTGATTCTATCAGCAGACACCCTGACCAGAACTGGTAGAAATTTATTTTTTGTCAAAAGAGTTTTGACAGAAAATTTGTTTTTTGATCAAAAAAAACTTATCACAGAAAGTTTCTGCTTTTCATTGAAATTTTAACTTTTTGATGACAATCTGAAAATTTGAGAACTGAAAAGTGTTCAGTTTGGGGATTTTGGCCAAAAACATTTCATATTTTGGGTTGTTGATAAAAATTGAAAATTTTCCATGAGGAAAAAAATTCTGGCTAGTTCTACAAATGACAGCATGGCCATGAGTCAGCAGCAGATTCACATGGCTATGATGTAGCCATTACGGTGTGTAGAAGAGGCTTCCATTTTGAATGGTCACTAGCAAGTCTTCTTCATCTGGCAAGTATCAATACGGGAGGATTTCTATTTCTTAAATCCATCAGAACTGCATCTTCCTACCTCATTCATGGTCAGCCTCATGCTCTACTTCTTTCAGCCTTCACTCTATAAGCCTTATGTAAAATGTGCTTTCTTCTGCACATTGGATATGACCTCACCATAGCAGTCATCTTGTTCTCAACTGATTCAAGACTGAAACTTGCTGGGATCATCTAAGTATTTCCTCATTTGTGACAAAATCAACCCTACAGATGTTAAGAATACACCAGAACTTTTGACACTGAAAACTGTTTACTTTCCTCTCCTCATCTGTTTTTAACTGCCATGTTTTGCTCCACATAACAGAGTTGTCATCACTGCCACATTGAACGCTCATATCTTAGTTGTCACACAGACATCCTGCCTCCCAAACAGAGGCCTTTGAAGATGCTTAAATGCCATGGATGCAAGACTAATACGACATGTTACTTTTTCAGATATAAAACCTCCTGCAGTCAACTGATTACCCAGATAGATGAAATTCACCCATTCAGAGTCCTTGCCATCTACATGTAGCATTGGCAGGTCATTCGTTTCCATTGTATAAGAAGCATACATAGCTTTGGTTTTTTTCACTATTGATCTTAAGTCCGATAGATTCTGTAGTTTTTCAGAGCTTTTCCAGAATTAGCTGTAACTGATCTGTAGTATCTCCAAATAAGGCAATATTACCCACATACTGAAGATCCTCTAAAGATTAATCTTTTAATTTCACTCCTTTTCTGAAAAGGGATGATGTAATCCCTTTTCCAATTTTTGGAATGTAACTAGTTTCCCAATCTTGAAAGACAATTCTGTGAAGCCAGTGAATTAAATTTGGGCCTCTGCTCATTAGCAATGATGAAATATTGTCATGACCATGTACTTTATCATTATGTAACTGTTTACTGCAAGTCTCACTTCCTCTAATGTCACCGACCTGTTTTCTCCTGGGTTCATTTTTGGATTAAGTTGTAGATTACATCTTGGTGCAAATCTGTTCATTAATTCACAAAAATGAACAAATAAAAATGCACAGAACAAGACGTAAATTGTACATCAATATCCTAGCAGTATTCTCTATTTAGTAATTAAAAAGCATTATTAATATCTCTAATAATTTTAATAATTTAATATTTGTCCTGATTGTTTATTTCTCTTTAATCAAATCATTACATAATGGTTATCGTTATTGTATTTGATTTGTTTGCATGTGTGAGTTTGAATTATTTGTGAGTTCAAGTGTGGTAGCCACTTCCTTAGTTTGGCTAACCCCTTGTCTCACTGGAGGCACCTCCAAGTATGTTTATTCTTTAGCACACTAGAAGGAGGAGTCAGGCACCTACCCAGTAGAATCAGGAAACTTTGGAACTGTCCAAAGAGTGTGAGGTGCCCCTTTCCTGTTTGCACATCATGTAGGTATAAGCTATATTATGTGCAAACACACATAAGAAATAAAACACTGTGCAGGCCCTAAAGTTCCATCCCACTAGATTTTGTTGTTGTGGTTCCCTTCAGCTTTTCTATTCCATTTCCCATTCTTTTCCCATTTCTTCCACCTTCCATCTCTCTTGCCTTTGCGCTCTCTTCTTTGCTTTTGTTGGTTCCCCATTTTGATCGGTGTCTCTGTCTCCACTCTTTTCATTTCCCTCTTTTTTTTCTACCCATTTTTTCTGCCCACATTTGTTTATTTCTTTCCTTTTCCTCCTTTTCATTTTTAGACGCAACTATAACTCTTTCTTCAGAAATTCTTTTAAAAAATGTTTTCCCCATCCATTCCTAAGCAGTTACAGGAATTATTCTGATCATTCACTGCAGTTCCACTCAGGGCCGGCTCTAGGCACCAGCAAAACAAGCTGGTGCTTGGGGCGGCACATTTTTAGGGGCGGCATGGCCGGCGCCAGAATGCCGCCCCTAAAAATGTGCCCCGGCCGCCCTAGCTCACCTCCCCTGCCGCTCGCGCGCCGCTACTCGCCCTCCCTCCCAGGCCTGGGAGGGAGGGGGAGAAGCGGCGCCCACGCCGCGGCCACTCGGAGTCTCCCCCTCCCGCCCAGGCTCTCAAACCTGAGATCCCGAGCGGCCGCGGCGCGCGAAACAGTCGTTTCGCCGCCGCTGCTCCCCCCCCCCCTCCCAGGCTTGAGAGCCTGGGGGGAGGAGGCAGGGCTGGGGATTTGGGGAAGGGGCGGAGTTGAGGCGGGGCCAGGGGTGGGGGTAATTAAAAAACGGGGGGGGGGGGGGCGGCCAAAATTGTTTTTGCTTTGGGCGGCAAAAATCCTAGAGCCGGCCCTGGTTCCACTGCAAGTTTCTGTAATGCAAAGCCCTGCCAGCAACATAATTGATCCAGTAACATGTGCTATCAGAACAAACAAGGTGACTGGTAATAATTATCTCTTTCTGTTTTTCCATGCTGCAGGGATATTCGCTGAGTTGCACAATCCATGTGTGTATGAGTATGTGAAGCAATTGATTGAGATCCTGATATTCAGTTATTGCTAACACCACTGATATAGAATATCACATTTTGAGTACTTTTAAAAAAAAATCTGCAAAATTTCATGTTTCATTTGCAAGGATAAATGTGAAATTTCTACTGGGGACACACATATATAATGATGGTACTTTGGGATTTATGTAACAAATAGGGACACAGCAACAGTATAGAAAGCAAGTATATTCACAGTGTTTTCTGATCATCATTTTCAAAGTCAGGAAGGAATTTTCTCCCATGTCAGATTGATAGAGACCATGGGTTTTTGTTTTTCTTTTTCTTTTTTGCCTTCCTCTGTGGCTTGAGGCATGAGTTGCTTGCAAATTTCATTTGAGTATATGTCACCAAATCATTTTTCTGCCATTACTGGGGCCAGAGGCATTGGTGCACCTCAGCCCCTCCATTTCTCTGCCTGTGACACCAAGATTTTAGTCTCAGTGGCCTGTAATACTTTAACCTAAGCCAGGTTAGTGGGCTCAGTGCAGAGGTAACTGGGTGAGGTTTGGTGTGGCCTCTAAAATAGAGGTGGTCAAACTAGATGATCTGGTGGTCTCTTCTGGCCTTAAACTATGACTCCTTGCCTACATTAAGGACATTTTGCACATATTTCTGACTGTTGCAAACACTGGTGTAAAGGGGCCCTGAAAGCCCATGTTGTGAATACCCCCAGCTCAGACACTGTGAGGCTGCCTTCTAAGTATCCCCTCTCACATATCATGACATGGAAGATATACCAGAAGCAAGACTGAGGGCTTGTATACACTTACTAGGGGATTGACGAGCGACGATCGATGCATCGGCAGTCGATTTAGCAGGTCTGGTGAAGACCTGCTAAATCGACCGCAGATTGCTCTCCGGTCGACTACTGTACTCTGCTGGATAGAGAAGAGTAGGGGGAGTCAATGGGAGAGCGCCTCCTGTTGACATCGTGTAGTCTGGACCCCGCGGTAAGTAGATCTAAGCTACGTCGATTTGAGTTACGCTATTCACGTAACTCAAATTGCGTAGCTTAGATCTAATTTCCCCTGTAGTGTAGACAAGGCCTGAGGATGTGAAGGATGTGTCTTGGTTGGACTACAATATCTCACCCCATAAGGTCTAGTGTAAAGAGATCATTAGTTGAAGAAGTAGTTTTAAGCATTGTGTTGATTAGTCCTGTTATAACCTGCAGAGTAATATGACATAAAGCTTAAAACACTGGTACCCTATATATCGGATTCCCAATTTGGTCTTCCTCTTGCTTCCATATATATGTAAAATGATTTATATGTCAGTTTCTTATGCAATTCCTCAGCATAAAAATCAATAACCCAAAGACAAACCTTTTAACAAAATTGTTTAATTGTCAATAGAGCTCTTTTTGTTAAACCTGAGTAACTTAGGCCTGGTCTACACTAGGAGGTTATGTCGAATTTAGTAGCGTTAAATCGAATTAACCCTGCACCCGTCCACACAACGAAGCTATTTATGTCGACATAGAGGTCTCTTAAATTCAATTTCTGTACTCCTCCCCAACGAGGGGAGTAGCGCTAAATTCGACATGGCCATGTCGAATTAGGGTAGGTGTGGATGGAATTCGACGCTAATAGCTCCGGGAGCTATCCCACAGTGCACCACTCTGTTGACGCTCTGGACAGCAATCCGAGCTCGGATGCTCTGACCAGCAACACAGGAAAAGCCCTGGGAAAATTTGAATTCCTTTTCCTGTCTGGGCAGTTTGAATCTCATTTCCTGTTTGGACATCGTGGCGAGCTCAGCAGCACTGGCAACGATGCAGAGCTCTCCAGCAGAGGTGACCATGCAATCTCAGAATAGAAAGAGGGCCCCAGCATGGACTGATCGGGAAGTCTTGGATCTGATCGCTGTGTGGGGCGATGAGTTCGCGACTGACCGGTAGCTGTCTGGCGTTGCAAGCTTCCAGAGGGCTATGGCCACTCGCTTCTGGACAGTCAGGGCTGCTCGCATCCGGGTGTCCTTGCGCTTCAGGGCAGGGGACAGCAACTCACAAAGTTCCAGGAAAGTTCCCTTCCGCATCCGAAAGTTTCGCAGCCACTGTGATTCATCCCAGACCTACAGCACTATGCGATCCCACCAGTCCGTGCTTGTTTCCCGGGCCCAGAATCGCCGTTCCACAGCATCAACATGACCCATTGCCACCATGATGTTCACAAGCGGGGTCCCGTGCTTTGTGAGAGGTCTGTGCCCCTCTCAGACTTAATGTCCTCACCGCGCTGCCGTAGCCTCCTCGCCCAATTTCTCTGCATCTGCCTCTGGAAAAGGTGGATGATAAGGTGCGAGGTGTTGACAATGGCCATAACTGCAGCGATGATCGCAGTGGGCTCCATGCTCGCAGTGCTGTGGCGTCCGCGCTGTCACTCACCAGAAAAGTGCGCGAACTGATTGCCCGCCGGCGCTTTCAGGGAGGGAGGGCGGGAGTGACGGTTGGATGACGACAGTTACCCAAAACCACCCTCGACACATTTTTTTCCCCAGCAGGCATTGGGGGCTCGACCCAGAATTCCAATGGGCAGCGGGGACTGCGGGAACTGTGGGATAGCTGCCCACAGTGCACCGCTTCCAATGTCGACGCTTGCGCCATTAGTGTGGACTCACAAAGTCGAATTACTGTCCTTAGTGTGGATACACACGTTCGACTTTGTAATATCGGTTCCACAAATTCGATTTAAGTAAAATCGAACTACTCTCGTAGTGTAGACATACCCTAAGATCAGAATCTTGTTCAGAGGACTTGGAAGGAAATCTGCAAAAATCACATATGTAAGAGGGATTGTGGCTTATTGCTTAGACCATGGGTGTCAGAGTTAATTCATTACATTCTGTAACTGTTCTGAGATCCTTAGGTGAAAGGTGCTCTGCTATATAAAAGAAAAGTACTGTTATTTATATTAACATCATCCCTGAGCAGAAAGCCAACGTAACAGTGAAGTCCCATGTGCATCCTGTTTTGAGGAACCTGGCTAGATCTCTGCAAAGGGGTGAATTTCATCTAAAATAAAGGGAAATATAAATAAAACTACAATGCTTACGACACATCTCATATATATGTGTATTCTTCTTGATAATGCATGACACCCAACAAGTCTCTTACTCTCTACTTTAAAAAACAGGCTGGATGAATTATGATTTTGCTGATTCTATTTACTGAAAAAAAGTGAATATGGTGAGTTTTCCAAAAACAAAATGTATGCATAAAGGGCATAAGTGGCCCTGCTTATGCATAGGTTATTTAAATTCTACTCCTATGTAGAGCTTTTAGTTTTTAGGCCAAATTCTCTTCTGTGGGAAACTGGCAAAGCTCCACTGAAGTCATTGAAGCTGCACCAATTTAAATTATTAGAGAATTTGGCCTTTTATAATTAGCAGCACCTTTCTCCCTCTTCCACAGGTCTCCAGGGAGTCTTACAATACTCATCTTCTCCTCGACAAACTATCCAAAATAGCAGAATCTTAACTGGAGTATTCCAACTAGGTATTGTGTGCCACTGCCTGATAACTTGGGATGCTGTGGTTTGTACGTGAAGAAAAAAAAACATGATGAAGCTTATTAGACACAAGGTAAGAGGTTTTCTGCTGTCACCAATAGGGAAAAAAAAAGAACTCTTAATTTGACTTCAGTCTTCATTATTCACACTTGTCAATATAAAGGTGAAGAGCAAAGGAAATATTAAGTTCCCCAATGGAACTCACCTAGCAACCATGCCTGTCTGGAGAGAGTGTTGTAAATATTGTAGCTAACCCAGACATTTGAAAAAAAGAATGCACTGCAAATGATGTACATGATTCTTACAACTGTTGTTAAACTGATTGTGTTCACAGATGAATTGCACACACTTGTTATGTTATTTCCTCTTTCTATCAGACTATCTATTATTTAAAGAAACAATAAACTATACTTAAGTATGCTTGCTGAGTGCTCTAAAAGGGCACAGAAGGATTTCTTTCTGTAATTTCTGCTATTTTGGAGAGATGGTAAAGTGCACCCACAACCCCATATGAATCATCATGACTTCTACAAATTGCCTCAAGACTCATGACACTCTTACTGTCTAATTGTAACCCTACTGCTTGCCAGTTCCTGAAATGAATTAATGTCTGTGAATGCTAATACTGCATATCTTCACCTGTTTCCTTTAGTCTTGATATTACTGATATATTGGAATAAATCAATTATACCACACCAGCACTTGGCACAGCTGAGGGCAGGGAGTGGCTTTCCACTCTTCCCCAGTCTTCAGGCTAACCAGATGGCAGTTCATCCCACAGTAGAATGTAGAGCATCCTGAGTCTTATCAACTGTCCCATAATGCATATGCACAAAAGGGCTAAATTAAGGCACAGGCAATCTTAATTCTGGCATTTCCTAACATTTGAGTGCTTGAATTTGCATTCTTAATAATGTTCTTTTAACCAAGATTTTTGTGTGACCAGGTTGCCTCTGCAGTAACTCCACCTGGCCCATAAGGGGACAACTCACCCACCCTAAAGTTTCCATTGATTCTTGTGAGGTTTCTGGCCAAGGCACACTTCAGTCCCACCCCTGCTATGGTCCAAAATAAATCAGAAACAGAAAACTGCAACTCAAAACAGTGTCATCCAACAAGCCCACAGTGGGACTCTACTGTTCTTAGACCAGCACTGGAGGGGCATGAGACACACACTTTGCCAGTGGGTTTCACAACTATTTGTTGACAGCAGAAGAATGTTGAAACTCAGGAATTTTGGGTTCCATTCCTGGATCTGGAGGGGAGAGTGCTCTAGTGAGCAGATTCTTCTGTCCATTTCTTCCAACCTTGAGCCTTTCTGTGCTGTCCCATCCATCCTGTTCTTGTCCCAGTCCTGTCTCTTTGCTACCCATGGCTCTGTGTCTCAGTCTCATTCTCTTAGCCCAGCCAATTCTAATCTTCCCCTCTGGACTCACTGTTTGAATCCCAGTTTCCCCATCAACTTGCAGTCTCTGTCCTCCCCACACCAAATCACAGTCTCCTTTCCCAGCCTATCCTATTTCCCCCCTCCCACCCATCTTGTCTAGCCAGTCTCCGTTCTCTCTTCCCAGCTCCTCATCCGATCTCTCTTTCTCCCCCCATCCCACTCAGTGGCTCCCAGTTCCAGTCTCCTTCCCCTGCCTCTTCAGTCTTACCCATTCACCTCTTCTTAGATCCTTTTCCCAGTCCAAGTTCTCCTCTCACCAACCCCCAATCCCCAGCTCCAAGTCAGATCCTTCTCTCCCTTTTTTCTGACCCCATTCCCCAAACTAGTTCCCAGTTCCTAGCTTCTTATCTAGCCAGTCCCTGTATCACCCCCTGCACCTCATCTCATATCAGTATTTACCCCGCTGCTAGTCACAGTGTTTCCCCATGGCTCCAAGTCCCAGCCTACTCACTTACCCAAGCCCCCTCCAAGCTCAAATTACACTTGTGATCCCCAGCTGCCTCAGTTCTAGTATCACAATAATCTTTGTCCCAATCTACTCCTTTCCCTTCCCATAGTCCAGCTTTTGTCCCTCTGCACCTGAATCAGATGGCTTCCTATTCCGTGCTTCCTGGATGCCCGCAGGGGGATCACTAAGGGTATGTCTACACCTCAAAGAAAAACCAGTGACTGGCTAATGCCAGCCAACTCAGGCTCATGGGGCTTGGGCTGTAGGCCTGTTTCATTGTTGTGTAGTCATCTGGGCTCAGCCTGGCGTCTCAGTTCTGTGACTCACCCACTTTGCAGGGTCCTTGAGCCCGGGCTCCAGCTCAAGCCCAGATGTCTACACAGCAGTGAAACTGCCTCACAGCTCAAGCCCCTTGAGCTTGAGTCAACTGGCATGGGCCTGTTGTGGGTGTCGAATTACTGTAGACATACTCTGAAAGCACAGATGAGACAGGCTCCTTGCTCTCAATTCTGTTGCTAGCCCTACCCCACCTCAGAGCATCTGTGAGCAACCATCACAGAGAAAGTCCTTCTGAGCCTTTGGAGCCTTGGGCTGAAATCACTCTGTGGGGATTCCAGTGCAGTGTAGGTAGTAATGGGAACTGTGAGTAGATGGAGCATGCTCAGTCACTCTATGGGGATGGCACATGGACAGTCCAGTCAGCACTAGGAGCTTTGAGACGCATAAGCATGCTCAGTGCATGTGGAATCTTCAGAAATTTTAGGTTTTACACTCGAGAAAATCTCTACTGAAAATGTGCAGATTTTTAAAGGATTATAAATTGGCCAAATTTTGATGGATTTTGCTCAGGGATGGCAAAAGGCACAACTCTAAAACTGAATTCTCTGCTAAATTTCAAGTCCAGGCTCCAAAGCATATGAGTGCTCAAACCTCTCACAGAAAATGTCTCCAGAACTTATTTTTAAATATGGTTAAAACAACATATTTTCCCCTAGCCTTGTTCATAGAAACAGCTGAACCATTTTGCCTGGAATAAATAAATAAATAAATAATAAAACAGGTGGAGGCAAACACCCAGCTTGGAAACATTCAGCCCAAATGGTTAAAGTTTCACAAAGTTACGCATAACAGAAGTGTCAGGCAAATTTAATAGGCAGCACTACCAGCCCTGCCTATAAATGTGTGTGTGTGTGTGTCATATATTTTTGTGTATATAGTGCACAATTAAGTAAGAGAAAACAGTATTAGATCATCCATTGTGGTCTAGTATGACACTTTCCATATTCCTATATTTTTATATTATTTAGTCAAGCAATAAAATGACTGAAAATTATATTTTGTTCCAGAACAGATTCTCAAATTCCCATTTCTCTCCAGTGGGAAAAATTCAGACTTCAGATTAGTAATCCTTGATAGTTGTATCTTTGGCTAATCTCTAATTTATTTTGCTCACAGACTGAAATTTAATAATTGCTTCCTTTGTATTATAGCAATTATGTGGCAAAACAATCAAAGATAAATAACCATTATAATCATAATTGGATTAATTGGCTAACAATAAAAAATTTGTAAAAAGCAACAGAGGGTCCTGTGGCACCTTTAAGACTAACAGAAGTATTGGGAGCATAAGCTTTCGTGGGTAAGAACCTCACTTCTTCAGATGCAAGTCAGTGAGGTTCTTACCCACGAAAGCTTATGCTCCCAATACTTCTGTTAGTCTTAAAGGTGCCACAGGACCCTCTGTTGCTTTTTACAGATTCAGACTAACACGGCTACCCCTCTGATAATAAAAAATTTGATTATCTCCCATGCTTAAACCATGAGTTTATTTAAAGGTTAGTGTTCCTATCTTCTCTTATGAATGGCTCTGATACTTCCAGTTTGCAACTACTACTGTGTACTTTATTTGTGTTTTTATCAACCACCACCATTTTACAGTCCTGTGCAGTAATTCTATTAACTGTGTCATACAATTATAAGAGACAGAAAAGATCTCTCTTTGCAGAGATCTCCTTGCACCCTGGCTCTGCTTGACTGACTCACTGACACACACACTCACTCCTGTCCTACCCCTTGCTCTTCCTTCCTGTGCTACTTCTATTCTCTTTTATTCTCTCAGTTAATAGGTGAATTTGTTCCTTAGTTCTTCCCAGTGCAGGCTGATCTAGTAATTAGCCATTCCTTCCCTCAATCAGGCCCCCTCTTAGGGAACTAATTGGATGTAGAGTGACCAAAGTGCTGGTTTAGTTGCTGGTTCTTAGCAATCTGTCACAGCCAGTTATACTATCCCTTAGAGGTGGTCTACACAGTGGTCTTACTTCACACTGATTTTTTGTACACTAGCTGATGCATATTAGACAGTCTGAAATAATGATTTCAGTGTAATTCCATTAACCTCAGTGGATCTGCTTCTGATTTCCCTTGGTATAACAGAGAAAACCCCTTGGGGGTTGGACTAGATGACCTCCTGAGGTCCCTTCCAACCCTGATATTCTATGATTCTATGAAAACTCATCCATAGAGACTCTAAAATACATGCTAGACAGCAAGGACTGCTTTTACTGCCTGGAAATTTTGCAGCCATCATGAACTTTCAGTGTAGAATATACCACACCCTGTGCAATGCCTGAAACACCTCTTGACCATCCAGGACCCACTGTAGAGGGCAGAACTTTCACGATAATATAGATTAATTGTTGGCTGTCTCCTTTCTGATGCTTAGTCGGCAACTTCTTCTCAGAGACCTGGCCCTTATCATCAGTCACTTGAGCCATTCTCTGTGAGAAGGAAGAATTAAACATGCTCAACCAATCCTCCTCTACGTGGGGAGTAGGCTCATCAGTGCCCCAAGCATGTGTCCTCTCAAAAGAAAACCTGCTGCCATGTGGAGGGTAGACTTCCTAACAGGCTCCACAGGGGACCTATTCAAAAAACTGTAAATATTAATTGTACATGTCAGGGTCGGCTTTTCCCTTGATGTACAGGCATTTCAGCCTTGTATTAAGGGGAAAATAGCACACTGGGTCTTGAAATATGTATCAGCCCATATGTTTTCCATGTACTCATCTTTTGATTAGAGATTAGAAGGCTGCAACTGAGCTTAATGTAATGCTGCGAAGACCTGGCTTTGTATGCTTGTCAACTTCAAGTATTACAAGGATGTGACATTAGTTCAGAATCACAGAACAGGCATAATATTTACAATGGGAAGCTATTATCTGCTTAGCTTTGTCATATATCCCTTTCTTTAACTAAACTGATAAACTCATGTTCTGGGATTTTCTTCCTTTTCGATTTATCAAAGCTCTTTTCAATCAGGTTTCACTGATTGGCCTAAGTAGGCAACAAGAACAAGAACAATCTTGCTTTTTTCATAGCACCTTTCATCCCAAAGTGTCCTGAGGGCTTTGAGAACTACTGTATAAACAGCACTACGCACAGGGACCATTTCATCCACAAATGAAATGCAGCCAGCTCAGTATTGAAACCTGGTAAATGTTTCATAATTTACAATACTACACAGTGGGTTGAGACCGGTAGTGAAGAATAGCTTTTCTTTTATAATCTACAGGAGGAAACTAGATAAGTATTAGGTAATTACCTGGGCTAAGTTGGAATTTGGACAGGACATCAGGGTTAGCATATGTAGGGTGAAATCCTGGCTCCATTTATATCAATTCCAAAACTCCCATTGACTTCTATGAGGCCACAATTTCCATCCTTCATCTTTAGAAAAATTCCATGGGATCTGGGATGGCCATGAGTGATGTCATCTTATTTCTGAAAGACTTTTATGTGTCATACAGAGTTACAGGGTTTCAGCATTATTCTGTCTTGACAAGTACAAGGGAGAAATATGGAAAGGATCAGTTATAGTAGAAGATAAAAAAAGGTTTTTACATTTTATTTTTATTGTTAGGTATCATTATAATTGGAAACTATGGACCAATGGGAGCTGCCGGGTGCTGAGCACATTTGAAATCTGTTATCCTCAAGTTTGGTTTACTATTAAAGTGGTTTGTAACAAATATTTTATTTATGTGTCAGTGTTATGCAGGGTCAGCCAAGGTTTGAGATCCAGTTTTCATGAAAATAAAACTTTTTAAGCTGTTCATAAAGTTCAGAAACAACTTATACTAATTCTAACATCTTTTTGGTCTCAGCCAAGATTTGATGTTTTGTTTGTTTGTGTGTTTTTGAAAGGCTGAGCAAAATATAATCCAACATTTTTGAAGGGAAAAAACACTTCTGAAGTACATTCTGATTAAGAATTGCATTCGTCCATAACTCAAAAATGACCCAAACAATTTTCTTCAATTTAGTAGATCCTATTGAGATCTAAGAAAAAAGAAATACTTTAAGGGAATCCATTCTGTAGTTGTGATTTTTATGCAAATGCAATAGAATTTGCTGTTTTTTTCATTGACTTCAAGCTGCAGAAGTTTAGAAATTTGGGGAATTCTGCAGTATTTTAGTGTAAATTAAAGCTGCTATGATTTTTAAAGACTACTGTAGTATCTATAGTGCAGCCAGGAGATATGGACCGGACCTCTTATGATCTAGAGGAAAGAGTACAGGGTTAGAAGCCAGGGACCCCTACATTCTACATCCCACTCAGCCACTCACCATCCTTAACAATATTTTGAATGGTATTCAATATTTTTCAAACATTATACAACTATCCCCACAATACCACTCAGAGGATCCAATCTGCAAGTGGTTAAATAACAAACTCAAGGTGAGATGCAAGTCAGTATCAGAGGTAGGGGCCTCCTGATTCCAAGCTCCACACTTACAATATTATGGTGGCCAACAGCTAAGTCAATTAACCTCTCTCAGTCTCAGCTTCCAAAGTTGAAAAGGTAGGATAAATATACTTACCAACCTGAAAAAGATATGCACCCCTTGGCTCTTCTATTTAATGCAGAGCTGGAGCTTGATTTAGTGGCATTCTCATCTGTTGAGATGGGGAATTATGTGTAAAAGACAATTCATTTCACATCTGACATGTGAACCAGTTATCAGACAACAGACACTATATGTGTTAGCACATCCTCTGTGTCTGCCTGGAAGACAAAAGCTGGATAAGAAAAAGGAGGAGGGAAAACAATACTGCTGCAGTGTCCAGCAAAATCTCATAGCATATAAGCACAGTTTCCAAAACCCCACACATTTGATTCAGTTTACTCAGTAGTATGACTGAAGGAAGGTGATAGATCAGTGCCAAATTGGTGGTCTCAGAGAACTGGGCCAATCAGATACATGTGGTACTAGACTGACATGGAAAAATTAAGCACTGGGGTCTAATGGCTTAGGCAATAATACCAAACTAGTTCAGGGACAAACTGTGCTCTGTTCTCCCATTGTAAATCCACATTTAGACACCACAATAAATGCCTGATTTTTCTGAGGTTCTGAGCACCCATAGATTCTATTGACTCCAGTGTTGATAAATATTGGTAAATATTGATTTCAGTGGAAGCTGTGGTTGCTCAGCCCCTCTGAACAACAGGACACTGATTTATCATTGTAGAAACCTAATCCTATGCATTGGAGTCAGAGGGCCAAATTCTGTTCTCAGTTCCACCACTTAAAAACAAGGGTAACTTCATGGAAATCATGAAAAGACAATATATTAAACAGATACTTTATTTGAGAAGCAACTACCATATTGATAACTTGCACTCAGTTAAACAAAACTGATTATAGGTTATTGTGTTGATAGATTTAACTTTATTTAACTAACTAGTTAGCTGTTACTTCTTTAACCATAATTTCCAGCCCATTATTGAACAGAAAATCTAGGTCTTTCATATTTCTTTGGATATATTGAAGCTGCCATTCAATCAATGATGTACTTGAACCAGTCCTTCAGAGTAGCAAATTTCACTTTTATCCCAGTTAATTTGGTAATTGACTATGGGTGCAAATTCTTCCATCATAGTTGTATTTCTAGTGGACTCCACACTGCTTTCTCATAGATTAGATTTAGTCTCACTATTGTTATGTAAATAACCTTGATATAGATCATTAAACTAGATATTTTCCTGCACAAAGAATGATATGAGTCTGTGATGGTTACCCATTTAAAAATAAAGTATGGACTATTGACTTTCAGTTCTGCTGCAGATAGCACTTTCTTCATCACATTAGAAATTTTGGCTGAGGCAGTGGTAGTAATAGCAAGGGACCAGAGTTCCATAAGAAATAGGAGTATAGTACATTTTCTAATTAGTGCATACTATGGTATTACTCACTGCAGTGCATTAAATTGATGATGCATCTGTTTACGACATCATATGCTCCTCTTGAGCATTTGTACTTTGTGTCTTAAAAAATGAAAGATTAGCATTTTGCATTTTATAACAATATCTAACATGTCTCTGTTTTCTTTTTTCATTTGTCTTGTAGTCTGACAGGCAGAGAAATTGTCAGTGCTCCCCAAGAGACCTTTTAAGTCTTGCAGTATTTTTCCTGACATAAGCTTTTTATATATACATATACACAAGCATGTGCAGTTTAATATTAGAATGGAAATGTAGCAAAGCCAGAAACTCTACTGTTTTGCTCACTTTTTTTGTAATAATTTAACCAAGCATTTGTGCATCAAACATATTTTAAAGGCCTTCCTGATCACAAGTAGCTCTTGTTAGCTCACTACCTTTAGACAGCTTGTGGACTCTGCATACAGTTACAAAATCATGCCTTTGTATCTGGTCAAGTTATTCAAAAGAAATCTGCCATGCAGTAGAGCCATTCAGAACAATTTTTGTTGGTTCCACCAATGGAAAGCTGCACAAAGGTGGACCTTTTATGCAAATGAATTTGTCTATGCCTTTGGACCTTTTCTCTGGTTTAAGGAGGCCAAAATATTAGCTTGATGCCCCCTTTACAGTAATTTTGTTGTAGCCAGTGGATAATGTGGCCAAATGCTGCATTAACTGCCATCTGCATCAGCAACTTGTCAGCCAGGTGCAAGTATTCAGCTGGCAAAGCTGGCAAACTTTCTTCTAGTTTAATTCAGAAATATGGGGTCTTTCTCCATTTGACAGAAGCTCTCAATCAATATTTCAACATTTTAAAAGTTTTTAAATGGTGCTGGCACTGTTTCCTCCCCAGGCTCTTTAGTGCAGTTCCTAATCATATCTAGTGGAATCCACATGATATTTACCATATTGTCCATCACACATACATAACTTTCAAGAGGAAGTTTGGATGGCACAGTCCTTGCAAAGGGAAGGGAATAGAGAAAAGCTAAAATCCAGCACTGGCATTCAATGTGACAGGTCAAGAGCTAATATTTGTATCTTATTAATAAAGATTTCATCTAATGTGTGCCTATTCTGTGGGTGATCTGCGAACAACATTTACAGAATTCACTTTCAACCCTTCTCTAACAAAAATGGCTATTTCTGGAGTTTCCATGTAGCAATATTCTTGTTACAGATATTTTTTGAAGTAACTGATAACTTCCTAAAATATATTGCAAAAATTCCAAGGAATATAAAGAGAGTTCTGACAACATGCTTCATGTTTCTGTAGTAGAGAGGGAATGAGATTATAAATATTAAGATAATTAGTAAGGAAGGAAGGAATATAATTATTTATGAAAAACAAATAAAATACTTGGAATGAAGAAAATATAGTATTCAATTCAGCTGTTCCGGGTGACATACTGGCTAAAATGCACAGAGAATGAACAGATTTATTTAGCAAACTATACACAATTCTTTTTTTTTTTTAAGTTATGGGAAATAGAAATGCTTTTTGGGCTCCTTTTCCTGTACAGAGATCTGTGCAAGATTAGGCTGGATTGGATAGAATTAGGATTAGGGGAAAATAGCATATTAACATTCTCCCAAATAGCAAAAACAATAGCTTTAGGATTTACCATCCTTTGGCCTTTATTCTTTGTGTAATATAAAGTAGGAGTAAGAGAAAGAGTAGGTCTAAGAATTCCGTGGTTTCTAGTTTATATGTTTGGTGCAGTTGTGTATGAGGTTTTCTGATTGTGAAAGTTGGATTTAAGATGTGAAATTTGGATCAGATTTCAATCACCCTCAAATTAGTAGATATTTTAAACCTGGTTTTAATTTAACCCATTATAAAAGTGACAGCTGTTTACAAAATTCAGATACACATCATGTTGGGAGTTCAGTTCACACACACACACACAAACACACACACACACAAATTATGAGTGGGATTATGTGCTGTGGTGTGGGGCTAGGTTCAGTAGTTCTGGTGGACCCTTCCAGTTCGTGTATCACTTTCCTAAAATCTCATGCTTTAAGATTTCGGCTGGTCACCTGTAGGGGCCAGGAAGGGAATATTTTTCCCCTGATGTGTTCTGGAGTTTTTGACTCTTTCCTTTGAAACATCAGAAATGGCCACAGCTGGAGGCAGAGCACTGGATAAGGTAAAACAGTTCTCTGAGGTGGTGCTGAGAATTCTCTCTCTCAGGTGGTTGGATGGTGGGCCTTGCTCACATGCTCAGAATCTAACTTTTTGTAATATTCAAATTTGGGAAGACATTTTTTTCCCAGGGCAGATTGGCAGGGACCTTGGATATTTTTCACCATCCTCTGCATCATGGGCCACAAGTCACTTGTTAGGATCATCTGGAATGTCTGCCATTGCAAAGGCTTCAGGCGTTGATGAACCTCAGTCCTTCCTGTTCTCTGCCTGTGGCACACAATAGTTTAGTCTCCTTTGATCTAATTTTGGTTGCTGGGCTTGATGTGGGGGAGGCTCGGTAGTAGCTAGTGGCTTCTGAAATAGAGAAGGTAGGCTATATGATCTGGAAGTACCTTCCTGCCTTAAACTATATAACTCTAAAGTAGTCTAGGGTGCCTGGAACCAGGATTTTGTTTTGGGCTCAACTCTGAAATCTGTGGGAGCAGGGGGTTGGGTGTGTGTGTTTATGTGTCCTGCTGGTTTACAGAGAACTTTGAAGAACACTGTTATTTATTATTTGTTGTTAGACATCCTTCCACTGTTATTTATTACTTGAGATAGTTACTTAAAAACAACACTATTGATTCTTAGGGTTTGTTCCTCATGCTTATTCATGACTTTAAGTCTTAATTCTCCGTTTGTGACATTATCTTCCTCTCCAATTATATTATTTATTATTTGGATGATAGAAGTTCCTAGAAGCCCCAGTCATGAACCAGGATATCATTGTGCCACAGTTTGCAATTGTAAGGTCATCAAATAATGATTATGATTTCAAGTGGTATCCTCTACAGCAGGAGGAACTAGACATGAGGCAGTTGAGGAACAAAGATCTTATGATTGGGAAATTACCCCTTTCAATACACCTGGCAGGAAGTGGAATGAAAATATGACATATACGTATTATCTGTAAATGCAGTTTACTGTAAGGTATCAGTGGCTTTTTTTCTCCAAAGAAGAAAAATTAAAAAGCAATGTTACCTTTCTGTGGTGTTTGAATATATTATACTTTCTCATATAATAAAATATGGCAAAATAAAAGAAGAGAAAGGTGAAAAGGGACCATGTCATTAAGCAAGTCAGGTGAATAGGGATATTTCCAGATGTCTCCAGCATATAATGATAGATTTTAGGGCTGTCCATCAGCAGAGAATTTTAACAGTCCAATGCAAAAGGCATAAATGTGTATCACATGGAAGTGGCCAGCAACAGAATCATCCAAGCAAGAACAGATAGAAGCCAAAGTCCTTCACTGGCAAAAAGTAGCTCTAGTACATGCAAAATATGATTTTCTAGAGATAAAACAGAATCCATAAATATCTCAATAATATAAAACACATGCTCCAGTGTATTTTTATTCAGATAAAATGCCAAATGGAAATTCTGCACTCTAATAATACTGATAAGAGCCAACAATTTTCAACCAGAAAATAATAAAATTGTCCCCATTCCTGATCTCTATTCCCCTAGCCGTGAGCTTCATACTGCTGCTATTCAATATCTACATTTGGAGCTGGGCTGCCAGCTGGAGGCAGTCAGATCAGGAGTAGTGCCAGTAGTTGCTGAAAAAGACCAGGAAAAGGCTGCTGTAGAACAACATACAATACCAAACATACTCTTCCAATTTTTTTTCTTTAGCTCAAGCCTGTAATTATTCAAATAGCATCCAAACTAGAAAAAGGATAGCCAACCCAGGGGCAACAGGAAAAGCCAACAGCTATAGTGAAGGGTGTGAAACTTTCAGAGGTCCAATTTGAATTAGTTCAGATTCTTGTCCAAACCATCTCAACCTTTTCAATCTCCATAATTGAACTTGTCATCCCTAAGGATGAGTCTCTCTCAAAAGTTCACTTATAAATATAGACAGACATCACAGTGTCTTCAGAAGCAAGTACCTCAGGAAAATACTAGGTATTAAATAGAATGACTAGTCTCAGCATGTCTTATAAATTCAGAAAGTTCGACAATTCATTATCTCCAAAATTATCCAGGAAAAAAAAAGGAAATATCTGGGACTTGTGTTATGAATGAAGCAAGAGCATCTGTCATGGCAGGCATACCATTGGGTAGCTGGAGGAACACACAAAAGGAGCCCTGAAAGGATCCCTCCTCTCAACATTACTCAGAGAGCTAAAACGTATGGGACTTAAAAACATAGAGGAAATTCAAACAATGGCCCGGGATAAGCAGGGATGGAGGATCCTTGTCCATGCCCTGGCTTTGATCTCCCGTGATGCTTATGGGCATCCCTTAACCACATCCACACAAATCATGGCAGATGTGGATACTTGCTGCACAAATGGAAAGTTAAAGACTGTCCAGTGTGTGACTGTGGTCACCCAGAACAGACCATGGAACATATAACAACTCAATGCCAGATTCACAAATATGAAGGAGGCATCACAACCATTCACTCTGGTACTCCTGACACAATTGTCTGGCTTAACCATCTGATTGTACAATTATAATTGTTGCTCTACATCTACATCAGCCATACAAAGAAGAAGACTGTGTAGGACAAGAAATACCCCGCAAGAAAAGAGTAATGTCAAGACTCAAAGATTGCATACACGTATTCAACAGTTGTCAAGTATGGTGTGTACCAACTGTCTTCTTGGCTTGCCACACAGCACATTTGAGATGGCTATGTTTCAGTAGTGTATGTGAATCATTTGTAAAGAGCTTGGGATCCTTTGCAATGAAAGATGTTACACTCAGTAATTGTGGATTATTACTTATTCATCTATATTTCTTGCCATTTGGCTTAAATACATTCAGCCTGTTTAGCAACAGCAGAAATCTTGTTCAATCTGTTTTGTTGTGCTGCTAAGAGTGACTAAACATATTTTTGTCAATTGATCAATTTATTGAACCCCATGGGAAGAGACTATATGTGTTTGTTGTTATTTGCCATATGTAGAGATACCAGACCCTAGTTTGCATGAGCCCTTCAAATGCTAGTCACATGCAATCGTGCCAATACTGTGGTTTACTTTTATGGAGTCTGTAATTTAACAAAATAACAGGACACCTTAGAGAATATTTACTTTATTATTTTCATTTGCCTAAAGAACAGACTATAAAACGAGCTTTAAATAGCATCTTCATCTACTTACTTAACTGTGATTGGAACTTCAAGTGTCTATAGAACTCAGGCCCTAAACACCACATATAAATAATCATCTAACATAATGAATGTCTCCTACCTAGACATCTTGCAAAATTAAGGACTGTGCACTTTCCTTGTAACTGTGATCAGCATCCATAGTCATATCTAAAGTTCAGATATATTATGGTTGTACCAAATACTATATAATTCAAAAACCCAGCAAAGGACAGCATTTGCTGTAGATTGACCACAATCCTGGGTTACTGACACCTTTGCTATTTATAATACCTGATTTTCAGAGTTTTTTGACATTTCATATAATTAAATATGACAATTTTCTTTAAGTTGAGTTGGCATCAATAAAACCTAGTTATTAACTTGTTCATAGCTCCCCAAACTGTGGCAGCCTGTGAGCCTTCAGAAAATTTGCATTGCTCCTGAAATTACTATGGATTTGTATTTTAAATTGGGATTCAGAAAGCCTCTCTCACAGTCAACCCATCTCAGACTGTGATCTCAACAGATCTCACCAGCTAAGAAGAGCAGGGGCCCCCTTTATACTTGGAAAGGAGGGTGTTGTAGGGTGACATGATCCCTTTTAGATGCTACAGCTTATCTCCCAGAGATGGTGGAATTAGTGTGAGCCAGGGCTAATAAGAGGAGTACTTGTGGCACCTTAGAGACTAACAAATTTATTAGAGCATAAGCTTTCGTGGGCTACAACCCACTTCTTCGGATGCATATAGAGTGAACCATATATTGAGGAGATATATATACACACACATACAGAGAGCATGAACAGGTGGGAGTTGTCTTACCAACTCTGAGAGGCCAATTAAGTAAGAGAAAAAAAAAAAAACTTTTGAAGTGATAATCAAGATGGTTCAGTACAGACAGTTTGATAAGAAGCAAGTGTGAAAATACTTACAAGGGGAGATAGATTCAATGTTTGTAATGGCTCAGCCATTCCCAATCCCTATTTAGCCCTGAGTTGATTGTGTCTAGTTTGCATATCAATTCCAGCTCAGCAGTCTCTCGTTGGAGTCTGTTTTTGAAGTTTTTCTGTTTTAAGATAGCCACCCGCAGGTCTGTCAAAGAATGGCCAGACAGGTTAAAGTGTTCTCCCACTGGTTTTTGAGTATTATGATTCCTGATGTCAGATTTGTGTCCATTAATTCTTTTGCGTAGAGACTGTCACTCTATATGCATCCGAAGAAGTGGGTTGTAGCCCACGAAAGCTTATGCTCTAATAAATTTGTTAGTCTCTAAGGTGCCACAAGTACTCCTGTTATTTTTGCGGATACAGACTAACACGGCTGCTACTCTGAAACAGGGCTAATAAGAGAGATCTGAATAGTAACTGGGGCATAAGTATCAGCTGAAAGGTTTTGCCTATTTGATGGCTATCACTTGGGGAGAATGAAGTTAGGAAGACAAAGTGTTAGAGCTTGAAAAGGGAAAATGGTACTGAAAGAAAGAAGCCAGGAACAAAGATAGTTGGAGGCATAGGGAAAAGGAAGTTCTCTGGATGACCAACCTTCAGAGAAGCGCAGTGATTGAAGGTAGTTAGACTGTAGGGGAAGTAAATTCCCCTGTTTAGTGGGCCCTGAAAAAAGGGCAGGACTAAAGAAAACCTGGGCCTTATTGGAAACCAAACATTCTTGTGCAGTGGGACTTGGAAGGAAAAGAGTCAGGACTAACACTAATCGGTTTCTGTGGGGCAAAGGCCTGGGAGAGGGGATAAGGAGGCCGGCATGAAGAGTGATGACTCAGAGACCCTAGTGGCTGAAGGTTGGATTGATGAGGTAAGATACTATAACACTGGAAGGGGCCTGACACTAGCAGGAGTGTGCTCAGATGGCCAGGTTTCAGTTAAAACTATGGATCTGGGGAGCAATTAGGGAGTGCTCTGGACTGTTATGCTTTGTGACAGAGCTTCAAGCAAACCCACATACTTCTGCAGGAACTGTCTTCTAGGTCTGCAATTAATCTGTAACTCAGTGTGATGCCATGAGTCACTCTACAATTGGTTATGCCACCTTGCACATGAGATCCAAAACTGAGGTCCCTTACTTCATAAGAACATGAATGGTGCTGTGTGATTTTCCACCAGAAAAGGGACATTAATTCCAGTGCTGTGGCCATATGCCAGCTTAGTTATGTTCTGTCAGCCTAATTTCCATTTTGTGGATATGGGGTTCAGATTCACTGTTTCCTTTCCTAAACTACTAAATAGTACTGCTTTGCACTTTTAGACATGTTAAATTATTGTGACTTGTCTGGAGTTCCCTGCATTTCACACAAGAAGGCTTATATCCTTGACTTAAATTTTCCAAAGTGACTAGTTGGATGCACAATTGGTGGGCGCGCAATTTAAACCATGCCCAATTTTCAGAAAGTGCTGAGTATCTGCCCTCCAAAAATCACTCTTGTTTCAGGAGCATCATCAGTGCACCTAAAAACTGAGGCACCCAGAATCACTAATTATTATGGGTGGTTTGTTTTGGTTTTCAAATTGCCTAACTGCCATTTACTTTGGATGGGACTTATGTTCCTAAGGCACTTAGGTGTCTTTGAAAATCTTACCCCTAGATGTATAAATAACTGATAATATGCATATTATTCATAACTATGTGTATTTTTCAACCTCCTAATAATTCAATGTATGGTAAAAATGGAATGATGTAACTTTACACTACTGTAAAATTACTAACCTAACCAGTTTGAAAGAAATATATGGGGTTCAATTCCTTTATTTTGTTTTGTGTGGGCATTTGTTACTCCTGAGGGAATTCTGCACCAAAAAAATAAAAATTCTGCACACAATATTTTAAAATTCTGCAAATTTTATTTGTTAAGTAAATGTGGAGGTTCCAGCATGGCCTTGGGGAGCACAGGCCACTGGCTACACAGAGGTGGGAGGTCACTGTGCAGCTCCTCTGGGACATGGACTCAGCAGTGGGACTGCACCCAATCCTGACACAGAGCAAGGACCAGGCCTGTCCCAGAAACACCCCAGGGCCCTGCCCCTCTGTGCCAGGTGTGCTAGGTGTGGGCAGGCAGGCTCAGCAAAGCAGGATCCAAGTGTTTAGGGGCTTATTGTCGGGGGATCTGGATGTGGATAGAGAGGGTTCTGTGTAGGGCAATCTGGGTGCGGGTGGCTCAGTGGGGGATCTGGGTACGGGGGGGATCTGGATGCACAGGGCTTGTTGAAGGGTTCTGGGTGAAATGGTAATGGGACTCTGCAGGGGGGTCCAGGTGAAGATGGCTGGGCTCAGAAGGGGTGTCTGGGTGTATGAGGGATAGAGCTCAGAAGGGGGGTCTGGGTGTGGGGTGCTCAGTGGAGGGTCCAGATGCTGGGTTAGTTGGGCTCAGTGGGGTGGGGATCCAAGTGCATCTGGTTGGGACTTGGTAGGGTGGGGATCTGGGTGCAGGTGGCTCATTGGGGTGGTCCAGGTACAAGGGGAGTGGGGATCATCAGGGGTGGGTTCTGGGTGCAGGCGGTTGATTCTTGGCAGGAGGTGCTGTGTATGAGGGGATTTGGATTCATGGGGGCTGGACAGATGGGGGACCAGCTCCCTATACAGTAATCCCTCCCCCTGCAGCTGAGGAGTGATCGGTGCAAGAAAAGCAGGGCAAGGGGGAGGGAGTTTGCAGTGCTTCCTACTGCCGGGGGAGAAATCTGGGTGTGTGTCTGACACATCCCCAGATGCCATGCAGGGAAAAAGGAAGTCCCATCCTCCCCAGCCCAGACGGAACTAGCAGCTGAACCTGGTGCAGGAGAGGAGCCACCAGCAGAGTCTTCCCCAGTCCCGCCCGCACCCCACAGTGATTTACCTCTCTGCTGGCTGCCCTGGGCACCAGAAACATACTGGTGGGGTGGGTCACGTGACTACTCTTATGGCTTACCTTTGCTTCCCCATCAGAATTTCATTTTTCTGCAAAGACGTAAAGAAATCTGCAGGGGACATACATTCTGCACAAGCGCTGTGGCACAGAATTCACGCAGGAGTAATTTGTGGGCCAGCAGGCTGGGACTTCCTAGGAATGACAAGGTACAGGAAAGCCATGAAGTCAGTCTCTTTTCAGCTGAAAATTTCTACCTATAATACTAGTTTTAAACAAAATGCATCTTAAATAACATATTTTAAAAACTGAAAATAATGTCATTAAAGATCTGATGGATGATACTATATTTCACAGGGCAGAGGTGCCTGGTACAACACAACATTGTAGTATGCCAGCAAAGCCTACACAATCTTGTGGGTAGAAGACCATATTTACTCTGAAGTGAATTTTAGTCCTTGTCTATAAAGTGAATCCTGTAAATAATGGGAATCAATAGAATACCATAGTTGCATATTTTCATTATGTTTTACCAATATGAGGTTTCTTGCAACTACATAGTATCATTGAACTATATGTGAATTGCACATTCTGTGTTTGGACTAGGACTATTTCTGTATGTGAATCTTACCTGCTCAAACCTTACTCTAGGTTGCATTTTCCCAGTCTTCAAACCATCTTTGTGTCTTGGTACTGCTTGAAGACTGACGACAGAGGTTGCTATTGAGTCAAACACACTGGCCATTTATATAGGCTTAACATACACAGCCACACTGAATTGCAATGTGATTGACTGCAAAAAAAGCTGCACATTTGCTGTACCCACAAAAAATACATTTACATTTGAAAAGTACTACCTGCTAATCAGAAAACTGATTAGCATTTATTTAGGTATGCATTTTCTAGCCCTTATGAACAATTTCTAAGGTGCATTTCAATGCATTTATTACTCTTTCCTTCAGATATTTGATTAATACAATGTATGAATAAAATCGGTAGGTTTGTTATCTCCATAACACAGCAAAATTTCTTCTAAAAAGGCAAAATCTTTTTTTTCCCTAACTATTAGGAATGGTAACATGGTAAGTACATGTAAATGGAATCATGCCTGCTGAGGGAAAAAACATTTTTCAGTTTAAAATGCAGCAGTAAAGTTTAATCAACTCCTGCTGCTTCAACAAAAGGACTCTTAAAAGAAGGAAACGAGGTACGTAACTTGCAAAAAATCATGTTTCAAACGTGTCTGACTCTGTGGGCAAGCCATTTGTTTCTAAAATATTGACTTCCAAAGTCTACATGGAGTTCATTGTGCATGGCTTCTTTCACAAAATAATGTAGCTCTCACCAAAGTAATGGTGCCAATATGTTCAACAATATCTATGGACTCCTCCAGTCACCATATTCCTAGTACAATTGAACAGAATATATTTCACTCACTTAAATCAGTAGAATGAATACATATTGCATTTGTTTCATTATGCCATAGTTGATTTTAAACACTAGCCAGCAGCAATGTCAAATTATCTAATGCAGCTTATAAAGTGCTTTAACTCAGTATCTGAAAGAATAACACATCTGATTTTAAATGGCTTTTTGAAATTTGCCACTTTTTAGAAATAAGCCCAGAAGCTCTAATATGAGCTAAGAGAGGGGCTTGGGGAAAACTAAGCTCTATAGATAAATTCCACCAGCAAAAACAGATGTAAATCCATCTTTTCCTTCAGAGATGATAGTATATGTGAATCAATATTGCTCACTGCAGTTTCTGATACCCAGCAGTGTAAGTGCCACTTTCAGTGGTTAACACTTTGTACCCACTCAGCTGGACCTAACATTCCTAGATGGAGAGGTCTATTAACTAACTGATGAGAGGTCAACAGTTGGATTTGTGTTCTTTCTGATTTTGTGAAGTTTCTGTTTTTGTTTTTGTTTTTTTATTAATAGGGTCTGACCCTGTGAGCTGGTGAGCACCACATACAATTTTGCCCATAATACTTGTCATTTTAATATGTGATCCAAAACTGTAACCTTTTCTATCCAGCAATCCAATAGGACTGATTTTAAGGGGAACATAAAGTTATAATTGACTTTTTTCCTGTGGATTATTTTAATAGCAGATCACTGCATAAATTGTCTGGGATTCTTTGCAAAAATCTCTGGGCCACATGCACATATGTGAAAATACTTAATTACTTGTAATTTTAAAATGGCTGAATCAACTTTCTTCAAATTTGGCTTTTTCTTAGATGCACTGAGATTTATAAGAACGATCAGAAGATCTATATAAGCCAAGGTTGGAGCAAAAAAAATTAAGGCATTTTTGAGTTATGATTGCACATTTTTCAACCATGTATACGTTTCTTAACTTTACACAAATAATTCCGAATTGTTTGAAGTATTTTGCTGAAATTTAACCAAAATCTATGTTAAATAGGTTGAACCTGAGTGTTAGAGAAAGGTCCCTTGTCCTTTATGAAAAAAAAGTGTTAATTTATGCTTTTATTTAAATTATTTCTATTTATTATTTAAGTGTTCTGTTACTTACACTTTATTTATGGTTCTGTTTAAAACAGCAATATTATTAAATAACAATCCCACAAATTGACAGATGGATATACTGAAGAAAAGAGAAAAATATAGAGACTGCATATAGATATATATACTTGTACACTACCTAAAACTTACTTAAAAATCAGCCCAATGAGCTAAATTACAGATCAAATATGCCCTAGTCAATAATATCAGGATATCCTATGCTCTTGTATAATTAAACTACTAACAGATTCTAAGACTACCTGACATGGAGATAGCTCAGGCTCCTGACAGCACTGCATTTATTACAAATTTTAGCTTTTCAGACTTTAGGATTACAGAGAAATGTATACACACTCACTGTTCAAACAACAACATGACCCACATTTCATAGTATCAGACCTCACCCCAGTGATGGATTATTTGTAGCATGGCATCTTTCAGGAGCAAACTTTGTTGAATTATTGGGCAAAAATCAAAGACCCAAAGATGATTTCCCTGCTTCAGGAAGGAATACTTATAACAACGTTGCTCCTTTCTTCCCTCTTAGCCTCAGAATTTCAACTTGCCAGTATCCTGTCTCATTCATGATCATCTAGTGCCTGATCATCACCCACTGAGAATGGAAAGAATCCCATTCACTTCAGTGGAAGTTGGATTACCTCCTTAATGAAGATAAACATTGAAGTTATTTCACTCCCTGGTACTCTGGCTCTGATACTACCAGCCTTTTAGGGCTTCCACCACCATGTCTTTGGCAGATAGATGAATGCATCTGTACATTATTGCACTTTGTGCTCCCGGGTGTCTGACATAACTTAACATTTCCTGCTTTTAAAACAAACAAACTGGAAACTTGACTCTTTAAATAGATATTTTCTGGAGCTGATCAGAAAACTACTGACAGAAGTTTTCCATTTAAAAAAAATGCAAGTTTTGTCAAAACTGAAACAGTTGTGGGAATGGGAAAAATGAAAAAAATAATTTCTTGTTTAATTTCATTATCAAACCCTTTGTTTTAATAATGTTGAAACATCTTTCAGTGTGGTAGAAATATCTTGTTTCTACTGTATCATTTATATTATTTCTATTATATCGATATTTAATATTTTAATATAATCAAAATGAAAGTTTATTAAAGGTATACATCGTCCTGCATCAGAGTGTAGGGTTGGACAAGATGACCTCTTGAGGTCCCTTCCAGCCCTACATTTCTATGATTCCATGAAATCAAACAATTTAACAGTGAAACAAAACATTTTGATAATCCCTAATCAGAATTTTTGTTTTGTGGGAAATTTAGAAATTTAAACTTTTCATTCCCATTTGGAATGGGGACAAAAACAAATCTCAGAATGAAATTTTTGCTTTCCAGCCAGCTCTAGTATTTTCTGTTGCAATCTGTCAGCCTCTGTGTAGAGCACACTTTTAAAATGATGACATTTCGACTATTTAAATATCTTGTTTTACAGTATGTTTCATTATAGTTTTTTACTGCACTGTCTCCACATATGGTGTGGGGAAGTATGATTATACTCACTTCCCACATGGGTAAACTGTGGTATCAAGAAGTTAAGTGACTTGCCTAAGGTCACACAAGTCACTGGCAGAGCTGAGAGCAAAACCAAAGGATCATGACTCCTAGTTCCCCATGATGACCTCTGGACAATAATTTCTGAAACATCCACAAAAATGGTATTTTTCACATTCAGGTGTCCAAGGATCAAGATCCCCGCCACCCCCACCCCCCTTGCCTCTTCCCTTCATGGCAGGGACAGTGTCTAGCTTTGTTGTACAATACCCACCACAACAATTTCTGATCCAGATCAGGGTATCTGAGTGCTCCCACAATATTAGTAACTACATACATAAAAATAAATTAAAAGAATATTGAGATTATAAAATCAGGCACCCAAAAGTTACAAAATAACCAAATTAAGGTTACTGGTACAAAGTGATGAACAACTGAAACCAGGGTCTTATAATGGGAAGTGTCTTAAAGTGGGAACCTTAACTGTAGGCAGTGTAAGCATTTTTGCCTACAATAACTTTCAGAAAATTGTGACTTTCATCAGAATGGCAATCATGAGTTCTACTAGAAAACAAACTAGGTCAACAAAAAGAGGGAAGACAGGTATTTATTTTTTCTCTCTCTCCCTTCCCTCCTCCCCCAAACACCTTAACATTGTATTTCCTCACTGCATAGCACAGCAGGTACTTCATATGCACAATAAAGTATAGAATGCTACATGTGCCAGAAAAGAACAGAGGAAAAAATACAATTGAGTATCTAATATATTCAGCGCTGAACCTGTTATGCGAGGTTACAGTGTTTTCCAAGTTTATACTTGACTAAATTAGCAAGGCCTACAGCCACTCAAATTTAATTTGAATTGTTATCTGCAGCCCTAATTGCCAGGCCCTCTACACCCAACTAGTGAGTGACTTCTGCTTTCATTACCCCATTCTTACTGCTGATAGTAAATTAAGTACTCAACCTAGGATGATTTTCTTCTATTAAAACAAAACAGAGACATACTGATTAAATTTAAACTGTCAGATCTTATTTCATTTATCACTATTACCATTCACTGGAGAGTATAACTAGTCATTTTCTTTTGTGATACTTCCATTTAAACTTTTGTCATCAGATGCAAAGGATGGCAATAGCTGAATTTATTTTTTCAAACTATTAAATTTTTATGGATGTACCTAATGACTGCCAGTAATCAGCATTTTATAGATTCCTAAGAGTGATTTATGTAGCTTTGAGGACAGTAGTGATCACAGCTAGCTGAAAAAAAATGTTGACAAAGATATACCAAAGAAATTAATTTTTTCTGCAAAATTGTGTCAATTGGGTAAATTTTCATTTAGAAGAAAAAATGGGAAATGTCAAGTGTCAAAATATTCCATTCCAACAATTCAGAATGAAAAGTATTGATTTTTCATTTTGAACTGGTGTTTTGTTTTGAAATGTACTTTATATAAAAATGAAGGTCAAACTCAAAACAATGTTTCAAATTTACAAAAAACAATGTTTTGCCTGAATACTTTAACTTCATTTAATAAAAAATTAAAATTGGCTTTACCCAATTCAGTATCATGTCCTCCGTCTCCCCCCCCCCCCCCATCTCAATTTTTGATCGAACAAAAAAATCCACTTTCTCACCAGTTCCAATAATCAAGGTTCACCTTGATTTCAATGGACTTTTGACAGGCCCCTTCTGTGGTTATTGCACCTTATGGTCATCCCTTATAGTCAGGACATTCCTTATGGTGGAGTTCAAAAAACACCAGCGAGATGTAGTTGATGCTATAAATGAAGAAATAAAGCACTCTTTGTCTTGGTCAGATTTTTGTTTATATTTTAAGCTCATTTGATTATATTTAATATTGGCTGCTTGCTGCTGGTAGCTTCAGGGAAGAAATCATGCTGAAAAATGAAGCCTCAATGAAGTAGCAAATTTTTTCAGCTTACATCAGCAAAGACTGAGGAAACAAATGCCATTTACTAAGGCCTTTTCATCTGCGAATGAGGTATAAATTGTACAGTACATGACTTGCAGAAACTTTTATTTGATCATCAAGAATAATGAAATATTGAATAAAAGATTAGTTTCTCTTCAGAAAACTCTCTTCCACAAGGGACATATTTGAGAAGTTTGACATTGTTTTTCAAGATGCAGGGAGAAAGTCCATCTCCTAGCTCGACAGGGCATGACAAGATTTATTATTTCAGAGGTAATGAAAGAAAATAATAAAAATAGACAAACTCAAAAAATTAGTTTCCTGATGAGCATATATAGGAGCATATTTGAACTTCTACACACCTCATACTTTACCCCCCCCAAATTTAGGCTATTCCTGATGATTTGGCATTATTGGTATTGTTGCTAAATTGTATAGTCAATTGCTTGACCACACTTTGGTTTGTTATGAAATATAGACATGAGATCAAATAAACAATGTCAATCAGGTTTATTAATATAATACAGGAAAAAGGCTCTATATGTTACTAGTCTCTGAGAAGCCATCTAATGCAGTGATGACCTTTTGCATGTGTGCTCCCCGAAGTTACACACTTCAGCTGGTATTATATTATCAGGACATTCCTTATGGTGGAGTTCAAAAAACACCAGTGAGATGTAGTTGATGCTATAAATGAAGAAATAAAAGGGAATTGGATGGGAAAAGGGAAGGGCTACTCCTAACTGTTTCACTTTATTGTTTGTTTTTTGATGATTTTACAAGTGACACATTTCTTTACACAACATTAAGAGCCAACCTACCTCTGTTTCTTCCTTATCTTTGTTTTGGATGCTAACATTCCAATATTGTCTGTGAAGGTACTTCCCTCGCTTGTACTAAGACATAGAACAAATGTATCTTGATTTTGACAAGTTTCCTACCTGTTTATGCCAAATATTTACTTTCACCAAATGCAAGGTGTTATGGGATACTTAGCATAAGTGAACAGGATTATGATATAGGCCAGTTTAGGCTACATCACTACTACAATATTTGTGCTTCATGCATACTAATGTGTATATATATGATGTGGATAATGCATGTTATTGATTTGATATATACAATATGCTCCCAGTGGGAGCAACAAGGGAAGGGCTTGCCATAGGCTTTGTGAGGCCTTGTTCATCTGTGGAGGCCCCACTGAACTTAAGACCTGGTTCCCCTCCCCTCCCCCCAATCATTCATGTCCCCTCTTGACTGAAACTTTCCTCAAGATGTTTGAGAGTTGGTGGCCTCTAGGGAACCACAGACTTTAAATGTTTCTTGAAGCCATGTGAAGACAAAGTGCAACTTTCCAAACAGGGAGTGAGAAATGGTTAACTTATTCCTCCTGTTACTAATATCAAAATGGCTATAGACTATGAAATAGTGCTTCAGCTTGTAAGCCAGGTGTATGTATATGATGCATGGCCTCAACACTACAGCTGTCCTATTCCCACAAAACATCCGGATAGGTGTGTAGGCTAGCCAGCTATGTCCAGAAGATCCTGAATGGAATTAAATGGATCTGATGACTCCTACAGAAACTGGAAGGCAAAGCAAAGGGAAAGCATGGCACAGGGCTGCTTCCCTGGATGACAACACTGGCGTAAGTATCATAGGAGTGAGGGGTCTAGACTGCTTGAATAAGGGATGAAGGGTTGGATTTCTTCCTTGAGCCCAAAATGTATGAATCATATAGTTATCCAGGGCCAAAAAAATCACAAACCACCTCTAAACTGATGCCCAGAGTTTAGTATGTAGTCATTAGCAAATAAAATGGAATTTATACCTGCAGATGGGATCTGTACTTTCTTACCGGGAAGCCAGATATCTTAACTACCAAATGTTATTTAGTGGAAACAATAGGAGGCAGAGGGGGTATATGATCCTTCTTCTGATGGTCTGTTCTTGATGTTTATGGCTCAGAGTCACTATTTAGGATCCTCTGCTACCTCTGTGTGACCGTAGCTATCACTGCATTATTTTTTATTTACAAGTAGCAAAAGACTAACAATTTCTTTCTGAAGCAGAGCTTGACACATGATCTTTGACTTTGATTACCATAAAGTGCTCTGCGTGGAGCTACCTTTCAAGACTGCTTGGAAAATTCATCTAGTGTAGAACCCATTTTCCCATTTCCTTCAATTAGCACAGAATGCATCTGTACAGGGAGTCTCATACATGACTGCTCCATAGTGTGCAATGGCTTTTATTTCCAGGTGCAGTAGCTTTGATTTAAAACTTCTGTTATGGTTTGGGTCCTAAGTACCTAAAAACATTCCCTCTTAATGCCTAATAATGAAATCAGGGTAGTCAATGGACTTTTATATTGCTTTTAGCAAGATCAGGGTCAAACTTATTGTTTTAACCCATCTGATGAGATCAATTAGGATGCATTACTTGAAGACCCAGCATTTTTATATTAGGAGATGTAGACCGGGAATTCTTAGCCTTTGACTCTGGAATGTATTTCTATCCTTGCCTGCTAGCACCAGAATGTAAAAACCTGGCTCCAATGAAATCAATGGGAATTTTGTCATTGATTTCAATGGGACCAGAATATCACTCAGAATCTGTTCACCTTTTGGGCAAACTACAAATCTCTTCTGTTTACTTAGCCTTTTTGGGAGGTGATGGATTGAGAGGATAGGGTTGTGTTTTGTGGGTGGATTTAAATGAGTTTACAAGGGCCTTCACATCTTTTCCAGTTGTGAATGTTGATCAGTGGTTATATACCATTTTAAAATGTACTTAAAGATTAGTTTATAGGCTCTGTAGATGTACAAAATATTCAAATGCATAAATTACATTTGAATATTTGCACAAGTAAATGTTTATACATGCAAAACTGCACTAAAATGTTGAGGTTGAAGGGAACCCTCTTTAAAATTCTAGTTCATACAATAAGAGTTGGAAATTAATCCAGTTTTCTGGATCTGCAATTTATTTGGTATAAATCATTTACCATATATCCCTGGAACAAAGTGTCAGAGTTAGGGAATTTGGTGAAAAGGTAAAGAAGTTTGGATATTTAACTGGAACTGAGTTTCATTATCTTTGAGACGTACCTGAGGGTAAAAACCCACAGCATGTTCAAAGTAAACTTACTGGGGAAAAATACTTATTATTCAGGGACTAAGAAATAAGGAAGAAACAGCACAAAGAGGATTGTATATACCCTTCAAGGTTTTTCACCTCCAGAAATTGCAGTACAGAAGGAACCAGGGGCAGTCATCATATTTCAACATCATGATGAATGAGTTTCTTGTCCACATGTTTAAAAGACACAGCCAGACACACAAACCAAAACAATGTTAACACCCTGAATAAATATTAAAACAGCATCACTGTTAATTCAATTTGCTGTGATGAAACTATATTGTGTCAGTAGTAGGGGATGGATTAGTCTTTTAATCAGGCTTGTTAAGAGCTATTTTGTAGCTTTAAACCACAGCCTCTTTTGTCAGGGGATCACATGGTAGTGCAAGCCCCTTGAGGGGAGCTAGGAAGGGGAAAATACAAGTTGTCTATTGACTTTTCCTACACTATTCATTTTATTTATCTCTATCATAAGCATTTTATTTGCTCCCATTCTAAATTATATCATTTGATGATGAAATCCTGGACCTATGGAAGATTTTGAAAAACAAGTCTCATAAAATCCAATGAAGACGTATAAAATCTTTGTCAGAAGTACTGACAGAAATAATAGACTCAAAACAACTGATATGAAACAAAGCTTTATCAGAAACTTGCATTAAAGAGACTACAAATATGAAGGCACAAATCAGCATTCATAATTTAAATCAAATTGATTTAACATTGCAAGTGATAAGCATGTAAGTTCAGACTACCACATGCTGCCCTCAATAACTTTGCACATTAATGTAGCTAAAATTTCATCTTCATTTCTGAATTTATGATACTTTACACTATTGTCCAATTATACTTAATTCAATAATATTAACACCTGCAGAGGAAAATCATGCCTTCAATCTATTACAATTTGGGGGAGTATTAGCAAAACAGTGCATAAAGAAGAAGCAGTCAATATTTGTTTGGACTTTGACCTAATAATCGGATATGTAGATTAGTATTTCTACAATGCTGTATAACAAAACATTGTACAAATGTGAGAATGGTCTGGGAAATCAGGTTAAAAGCTTTTTTTATCCAGGAAGGAATTAATTGCAAAGTTAGCAGAAGACTCTTCTCCTTTCGCCCAATCAGGACATGGATGGGAACCATGGAAGGTTCTCCACCCAGTCCCATTGAAAATGGGAAGAATCTCCTGCCTCCTTTGCACTATATTCCCCCTTCACGGGACCCTATAGCATGTCTGGAGAATCCAGAATCTGTTCCTTACAACCGATGGAAGAGTGTGGGCCTTCATCAGGGAATTGAGGGAATATGCATTTTCTGCCCACACCCCTGCATGAAGCCCAACTGAAAAGGGAGAAATCCCTCCCATAGTCACCTAAGTGGTGTTCCCTGGCAATGCAGTTCTGTTGGAGCCACATTGCCTGGATGTCCGAGTAGGGCAAGGTTCCCAGAGATAGTATAACTGGCCTCCAGTGGATCCCTTAGACCCACATAGAGTTCAGAGAACCTGTCGACTCTGATGCCAGACTCCATGCTTCTTCCACAAGAGAGAAGACAACCAACCTACCACTTGATAAAATCTGGAGAAAGCTCTCTGAGATTCCCCTCAGATTTCTTCCCCTGCCTTTTAAGGTTTTCTACAAAATATAGGTTGCCCAGTATACTTAGTGAATTTATTTATTAAGCACCAATGGTTTGCTTGATGCTATACAAAACACAAATGAAGATTCAGTCCCTGTCCAGAGGAGAATACATTCTGAAAATGCCTTCTGGTTGAGTACACAAATAAGGTCTGATTCTTTCTTACACTACAGCCTCTTCGTGCAATACTTCCCAAATCACCAGATTAATGGACCAACTGCTAGACCTATATTTTCCTTTTCATCAATACTAACTGATTTCCTTCTCATTACACACTGTGAAAGCAACTCTCTGAATGATCACCCTGGTCTAGGTTAAGTGATTCCTATTCCTTCCTCACTCTGGCTCTCAAATAGTTGTTAATATTTCCACTGTGAGATCTCAGCAAGACTTGGGCTTAAGCCTACAACTGATTCAAACTTCATGCATCCCAAGGCTTCCCTGCATCATGGGTGTATATCTGATACTGAGGAAGCTTTAAAGAGCATGAAATACCAACATGGTAGCCAGGTTAGCAAAGACGTCCAAACCTGATAAAGTTTCATGATTAATTTGTCAGCACAATTAGTTCAGATTGTTGTGGGTAAATCACATCATGCCTCAGATACAGATCAGGGTATTTATTCAAACTGATCTGTACCATTAAAGAGGTTTAGTTTCAGGTCTATTTAAGTTCTGAGCTGATTTAGATTAGAAATTAAAAGCCTTATTTTGAAGCACTGGAATAATTGTGAAGACAATAAACTCTAATGATGAAAATGAATTCCATTGCCATAAAACTCTCTTTTTAAAAGAAAAATGTCATACCTCTTACTATTAACTCCTTAGATTATTATGAATAATTAAAAAATATAATTTACATTTACACTGCTAGTTAATTCTTAGCATCAGATATCATGTTGAGGAGCATTGTATAAATGCATTGCTTAGATTTGATTAGGGTGAATAGATTCAGCTTGGTTAATGAAAATTGACTGATGAATTTCAGTTTTGTTTATGATCAATATATAGTCATTTTCTAATTCTTATGCAATAGCACAAAGTTTGACTTCATAACTTTACAGAGCAATGGTTAAATTATGATACTTGAATCTTGTTTAGTATCAGAGGGGTAGCCGTGTTAGTCTGAATCTGTAAAAAGCAACAGAGGGTCCTGTGGCACCTTTAAGACTAACAGAAGTATTGGGAGCATAAGCTTTCGTGGGTAAGAACCTCACTTCTTCAGATGCAAGTAATGGAAATCTCCAGAGGCAGGTATAAATCAATATGGAGATAACGAGGTTAGTTCAATCAGGGAGGGTGAGGTGCTCTGCTAGCAGTTGAGGTGTGAAAACCAAGGAGGAGAAACTGCTTCTGTAGTTGGATAGCCATTCACAGTCTTTGTTTAATCCTGATCTGATGGTGTCAAATTTGCAAATGAACTGGAGCTCAGCAGTTTCTCTTTGGAGTCTGGTCCTGAAGTTTTTTTGGTGTAAGATGGCTACCTTTACATCTGCTATTGTGTGGCCAGGGAGGTTGAAGTGTTCTCCTACAGGTTTTTGTATATTGCCATTCCTGATATCTGACTTGTGTCCATTTATCCTCTTGCGTCGTGACTGTCCAGTTTGGCCAATGTACATAGCAGAGGGGCATTGCTGGCACATGATGGCATATATAACATTGGTGAACGTGCAGGTGAATGAGCCGGTGATGTTGTAGCTGATCTGGTTAGGTCCTGTGATGGTGTTGCTGGTGTAGATATGTGGGCAGAGTTGGCTTCGAGGTTTGTTGCATGGGTTGGTTCCAGAGTTAGAGTTGTTATGGTGCGGTGCGTGGTTGCTGGTGAGAATATGCTTAAGGTTGGCGGGTTGTCTGTGGGCAAGGACTGGCCTGCCTCCCAAGGTCTGTGAAAGTGAGGGATCATTGTCCAGGATGGGTTGTAGATCACTGATGATGCGTTGGAGAGGTTTAAGCTGAGGACTGTAGGTGATGGCCAGTGGAGTTCTGTTGGTTTCTTTTTTGGGCCTGTCTTGGAGCAGGAGGCTTCTGGGTACACGTCTGGCTCTGTTCATTTGTTTCTTTATTTCCTTGTGTGGGTATCGTAGTTTTGAGAATGCTTGGTGAAGATCTTGTAGGTGTTGGTCTCTGTCTGAGGGGTTGGAGCAGATGCGGTTGTACCTCAGTGCTTGGCTGTAGTCGATGGATCGTGTGGTGTGTCCGGGGTGGAAGCTGGAGGCATGAAGGTAGGCATAGCGGTCGGTGGGTTTTCGGTATAGGGTGGTGTTAACATGGCCATCGCTTATTTGTACTGTGGTGTCTAGGAAGTGGACCTCCCGTGTCCAGGCTGAGGTTGATGGTGGGGTGGAAGCTGTTGAAATCATGGTGGAATTCTTCCAGGGTCTCCTTCCCATGGGTCCAGATGATGAAGATGTCATCAATGTAGCGTAGGTAGAGAAGGGGCGTCAGTGGATGAGAGCTGAGGAAGCGTTGTTCCAGGTCAGCCATAAAAATGTTGGCATATTGTGGGGCCATGCGGGTGCCCATAGTAGTGCCACTGGTCTGGAGGTATATATTGTCACCAAATTTGAAATAATTGTGCGTGAGGATAAAGTCACAGAGCTCAGCAATAAGTTGTGCTGTGTCATAGTCAGGGATACTGTTCCTGACAGCTTGTATTCCATCTGTGAATCCTGTTTAGTGTTTTTTTCTTCAGATTACATTTTGTAAATTTTTTTTAAAAAATCAGAATTTTGATCCTAAAATGCCTCTCCTTTTTAAATTGAGCAATTTAGCTACAATGCATAATGAACTCAATCCTGTGGAATGGTATGACTTCAGTAAAGCAAGACTAGGCCAGTAAAGCATATACACTAATTTCCACTTTCCCAGGGGCATAAAAAAACAGACTATTTCAGCTGATGGACACCACCTATTCTATATGATAACTGGTAAATTCAAACATTGCACATAGCTTCTATCTGTATTTATTTGGACTACAATACTTCTTCATGACTAAAGTATGTGGCTATCTTGGCCACCATCTTTATATATTGCATTATTGACAATGTACATATTTTTTGCAGAATCCTGGAATAGCTGCTATGCCAAGACAACTTAGACAAGAAGTTTTTGTTAGGACAATGTACTGTCTATCCCATTTAAATGCTTCTCTTTCAGGAGTTAAATGGAATTCAATAGAAATCACCCTGCAGGGCATAGCATCTCACAGAGTTTAGGCAAATTTTAAGTGGACTTCACTCTAGACATCTTTTTGCAATGATCCCTATAGCTGCACTTTTGAAAAAGGAACTTTCCTTGGTTATTTTTATTCTTAAAAAGCTGTCCCCAAGTACCCCAGCTAACAGGCCTTAAAGGACAGCTCCTTTGCATTGCATGCACTGAATGGTCAGCATTAAAAGTGGAGGCATTAAAAAAAAAAAGAATCTGTGATGAGCCACTCAGTAACTGCAAAGTGGCCTCTTTTAAAACTGGTTATATAATCATGTTCATCATCTATGCTGCTGGGTGAAAAGTGTCTATCGCTATAGTGCAATTGGCATTGGGATCAGAACAGTTTAGCCTTAAGGGACTATTTTCTCTTCACCTTTGTATGTTTACTATTACTTTTTTTACTATTGGAAAGCTGTAAAAAGATACAATGCACAGTGAATGAGGATGATTTACTGGGGAATGAAACACAGGCGTTCTTCTCATGCACAGCTAAATTGAAGTAGCTAAACATGTCTCTTTGCATCCTACACACATATACACACTTCAGATGCACTTTCAGACTTTCCTCAGATCTAGTCTCCAAAAACACCTTCTCTTCAACTCCCTTTTAGTGCATATGTTTCTGTCAAAGTCTAATAGCCCATCTCTCCTCAATAGACAATATCATTTTGGTCAAAGTGCAAATGTATCATTGGATATAACTGTATATTTCTTTTCTCTTACACCTTATCTGTAAATTTGAAGGGTTTTGGTTTTGGTTTTTTTAACTAAAGAAAAATTTGGAAGTCATTAACTTTTGCATAAGCAAAAGCTGTTTTGAAACAATAGTAGGTAAATGTGTATAAGGAGGCAGTTTTAAGGTTGTGAGTTTTAGCTGTGCAACCATAAAATTTCATTAACACGGGGGGTTAGGTGTTAAAAAATACAATCAAAGTTTATTATTTGAAAGAACACTTTGGATTCATGCAGTACAGATGTTACATTGTTTTAAAGTATTTCTTCTGATATATCCTGCGGAGAATGGAAGGAGTGGAAAATGTATTCCTTTGGACCAAACCCTGTCAGAAAAAGAGGAATTAAAAGCATACTGTATTATTCTTCCAACTCAGTAGAAATCTGACATTTCACTCTGTATAACCAAGCATCCATGGCTTTTGGAAGCTTAGGGCTAAAGATGGAGTTTGGAGAGCTACTTTCCACAGCATTATCCTCTTGGAAAAAAACAAGGGGCTCTCCTGAATAAACAAATTGCTTTCGATGTTAGCTTTCATTTGCAGGAAATTTCACTCCATGCCTTCAGAAACCTGAGTGGGGAATCAGTTCGACCAGGGGTGCACTGAAGACTATGGCAGATCGAGCCCAGGAAATATGACTGATGAGCCAAATGTCCTTGAAGAATACCTGCAGGAATTCCACACAAATGTTAGAAAATCTGCAGACTAGGTGGGCCATGGTCTGTCTATAATAATAGATATAAATAAATATAAATAGATATAAATTTTCAGCTTTGTTTTGGTCTTCAAACAAATTTTTCAAGACATATCTGGATCTGATTGTTTTCTTTTTTTACCTTGTTTTTCTTAACCTCTAAAGTTCAATGTTGTGAAGAACATATTTTCCTACTATGATATTAGTTTTGATATTAGTCACAACGTCAATGAATCACCAATATTAATTTGCTCACATTCACAAAATATAGCTTTTAAAGATCATTCATTCTCTGATTGAAGTTAATTAAGTTAACTGACTTTCACTGAGCACAGAATCAGGTGTCTTGAGCAGCAGAGTTGACCACTTATGGACAGGTATATTTAAAATTTAACTCAAAACAGTGCATGTTTTTCACAACAATGCACACTAAAAGAGGTTCAGAGGAAGCAGTAAATGATGAGAGCCCAAGTGCTGCATTTTCTTGACTGTCACCTCATTTATTCCCTTTATACAAAACTAATATAATAGATGTTAGTGTTGCTAAAAATTCCAAATAAACAGGCAACAGACTGAAGATAAGCATGAATACATTACACAGTTGTTATATTTAATGGATGTTCAGTGTATACATTTGTACTGTGTGAATTCATACAAGCCTAAATAAATGCTCACTAAATATGGGTAAATGCTGAGTTTTAAAGTGCTGAACCAAATTACTACTTATATATTAAGGATATACCAAAAGTCACCTCTTGAGTTGTCCAGTTTTAATTAAACTGAATATCTCATGTTGTGAGTTGATAGTTTTGCAAACATCAGCTCTGATCATTAATACAAACCTATTGCTTTCTTTCAGTGAGTAGTGAATATTCCAAAGTGAAGTTCAGACGTGTGCAATCAACTTGCCATATACTTGTCTCAAAGGGTTAATGGACGTTTATTGTTTATTTCAGCTCACTACAAGGCTTCTCTTGATTTTTTTAACATAAAGCTTCTTCTACAATATCATTATATTGATATTTTTAAAAAATATATAAAAGGTGAGTGCTTTCATTTTAAAAGCATGGGATGTTTATAATGTGTAGCTGAAATGAAAGTATCAGAGAAACCAAGGAGGTATAGAAACAGAGGACATATCTGAGAAATGAGAGATGAAAGATATAGATGAGTTCTGGTAACACTCGCTCTCTGCTAGTTGAATGTAATGGTGGTCATCTCCTCCACAGCATTTTAATCATATACTATTATTTATGAACAAGTACAGCAATAGTGTTCTGTCAGGCAGTCATATTTTCCATTACTCCAGCCTCTCCTGGACATTTTATGATCATCTGTGAAATCAACTGTGTCTGAGAGAAAGTTGTCTGCAGTAAATTTATTTATTGAAAAGTGGAGGCAAGTCTTTCTATAACAGAAGGATGAGAACATAAAAGGGATCAATTCAGTGAAAAAATATTCCAGCTGCTGGGATTTTTTTAAAATAAAAATCAAGCTTTTTTCAACGTGCAGACTAGCAAAAATGAAACCTACAGGTATTCAGGATATTCACCACTGAGGTGTTTGACAACTGGCAGTAAGCTGCAGTCTGTACCCTCTACCATACATAGCACAAAAAATATACAGGACAGCTAAACAAAATCTAGAGGATATAGGCTCCCTTTGGCGTCTGCAATATATTACAAAATATATTGGGGAGCAGAAGACTGAGAGGGGAAGGAGGACTTCTGTGCAATTATTCTTCTGATCACAAGTTGGCTGTTGCTGGATTTAAAAATTCACAAGCATAGAAATCTTCCAATCTTTCAAGGTATCATTGAAAGAAAGACCGTTTAAAGACACAGTTGAAAGACACAGTTTTAAAAAGCACCACCAAACAGCAAAAAACCTTAGTAAAATCATAAATTCATTTTCACATTACTGTGTCAGGCATTGACAGTTCTACATAATTTGTTATTTTTGTTTGTTTGTTGTTACCTTGTTGTCCGGCTATGCCGAAGGAGGACAGGAGACATTTGACATGGGTTTAATCAGGCTGCAACTTTATTATTAGATGTCTGGAACTACCTGGCAGATAAAAGTGTACAGTGCAGATAACCCCATGTTTATTCTGGAATTACCCGGGGGGCTTTTACCAGGTCTCCCAATTTTTCCATCCAGGTCCCTCCAACAAATCCATTGCCGGGACCTTATCATCCACCCCACCTTGTAGGAGTGTTAAAGTGGGCTACATGAATGGGGGGATTGGCTCCCTGTTGTACCAATCATAGGAGTCCCCAACCGCCCCTCCCCATCCCATTTGCCCCTTTTTAAGTCCTTTTCCAAGCCATTTATCCGGTCACTGTATACCTTTCCTATGGAGTACCTGCACTGGACATCCACCACAAGGAGGTGCCAGCAATTAGCTTGGCCAGTCGGGTTCCCAGACATCTCCTAATGCCATCTTTTATATCAGTTAAAAACATGACAGCAGTTGGACAGGTGAATCCCATCCTCCCGAAACAACTCTGCTGCTCCATATACTATGCCAGCCTGTGAAATTACTGCCCCTCCTATGGTCCCAAGGAATTTAGCTAGCTCCCTGTTTGCATACTTTCTTTCCCTGTCCACCCTGGGGGGCGGGGGGCTCATGGCTCCAGGCTAGACCTGGCGCTGAAGCATGTCTGACAAAACAATGTTAACTCCTGGAAAAAGTTCAAAGATGAGAGCAGGATCCAGATTATTAATGTTATTACTGGAACTGGTTGAAACTCAAATTTTGTTTTGTGAGGAAATTTTGACATTTTGAAATTTGGTTCCAAAATGGAACAAAATAAAATAATTTTGAAACTTTTCAGAAAACAAAAGTCCCTTCCTCCCTCAAAAAAAAAAGTGTTTAGACACTTTTCATCTTGAAAAAATTGAATACTTCATGTTTACATATATTTAGTCTTATTTATTGTATTTTTATATTTTCATTTAATATTTATATTATTCCATAACAAGTCAGCAATAGTGTTATGGAACCCCGCTTTTGATTTACCACAAGTTTGTTGAACCCAAGGTGTTTCTGTGAAATATATTAGGTTCTATGAACTAGCATTTTCTGATAAAACTCTGTCCATCCTCTGGTTAATTCTGATTTGTTGATTTTTCTCTATGGACATAGCTCTTATATTTTGGTTTTCCTATATGACCTTTTCTGATCAAGGGTTCTT